>NW_027672351.1:0-61000 GCF_964165515.1 Mesoplodon bidens | reverse complement strand
CCACTCCCTCAGTGAGGGTAGTGTTCCAACCTCCCTCAGCACCGCCCACTCTCCGCAGGTTACCATGGACAACAAATGCTGCATTCAGAGGCCAGGGCTTTCTGAGAATGCCAAGGGCAGACATGATGACCTTAGATGATTTCCTCTTGTGTCAGATTTGGTAAACTTTAGGAGCTAGGAAATGGTCCACTTTACAGAAATGTTCATATTTACTGGCATTTCATATATACTCTGCTATAACATTGTCCTGATTCTTTCTGTATATTCTTAACTTATGTTTTTGTTTTCCTTAATCAAAGTGTGTCTTTTAAATCTTTTCAAAGAATATTCTTTGGGCTTACTACATCACCTGAATTTTATTCGTTTTCTGTTGTATTAAGTGCTGCTCATATCGTTATTTTTCTTCTTTCTATGTTCTCAGGTTTTATTATTTTGATATTCTGATGTCAATTAAAACACTTGGATTTTCATTTTAATAAATCTTTTTACTTATACTGATTTGAACTTTTGAAGATTCCAGCTAACTTGTAAGTTTCTAAGGGTCAGGTGCTCTACATTGTTGCTGGCCTAAAGACTTAGTTCACCCTATAGCAATGTATATATGGACCTATTTTCCCCTCGACTTTCTGTGATTACCTACATCTCACCTTCCTTTGCAGAAAGCCATTTGAAATACCCTTTACTTATTAAACAGCCAATAAGTCTTTGAAATAATGTGTATTTTTTAGAGAAATATTCTTATATAATAAGGCAGAAAATCTGACCTGCCATAGTTTTCAAATCAGCATAATTTCACTCTTCTCAATGTTGAATCGGTTGTATTACACAACCTTTGAGTATTTAGCTTTATCAATGACATGTACTTTAAAAATGTTTGAGAGATCCTACCAGTCTTTGAAAACATCCTTGTTCCTTGTTTCAGTTCCAGTTTTATGTATATGTTCTGCCTTGCACCTGATTATACCAACATTAGATGGATGGCCTAGGGAATCTAATACTGGTATTGACTGTTTTTGCTGATTGTCTCCCCTTGTAGCTGATTTCTTCCTTTTGTGTAAATTTAGATCATGAGCTCATGTTTAGCTAAACAGCTGACCTTGTAAGAGGCATCGGTGTGAACTATCGGAAGCTTCAGCAGAAAGTCGGCAAAGATTTATTTGTGTCCCTCCAATGAGTTGACCACAAGGACCCCGTTTTCTAGAAGTGTTGGTCCAATACTCCCTCTAGGGGTAGGGGACTTAGACCGGGCTGCTTTCAGCCACCGATCTTGGGCAGGGGCAGTGGTCGGCCGGTGGCCCAGGAAGGAGCCTATCTGCGTGTGACCCTGGGAATCATCTCTCCTGCGAACTTCGGTCACCTGGCAGGAAGCTACGATGCCCAGACCTATGGTTAGCTGTGCAGCAAGGTGTACTGCGCGGACAGGTTCCACACACACTTCAACTAAGTGGGCGGCCTGAGTGGAAAAGTGAGAGTTTGGGCAGCTGTGCAGACAAAGAAGGCGCCCTATGGCTTGGGCCTAAATGCTTGTGACACCTCACTGGGCCTGCCGGGCACTGAGGGCCCTGCCCTGTGCCCCCTGCTCCCCTGCCCTTTCTTCAGTCACAGCAGAGATGGCCCCACCGACTCCTTCAGTGAGGGCAGTGTTCCCACCTCCCTCAGCCCCACACCCTCCCGGCAGGTTACCATGGACTACAGATGCTGCATTCTGAGGCCAGGGCGTCCCGGGAATGCCAAGGGCAGACATGATGACCTTAAATGATTTCCTCTTGTGTCACTTTTGGTAAACTTTAGGAGCTAGGAAATGGTCCACTTTACACAGATGTTCAAATTTACTGGCATTTCATATATTCTCTGCTATAACATTGTCCTGATTCTTTCTGTATATTCTTTGCTTATGTTTTGGTTTTCCTTAATCAAAGTGTGTCTTTTACATCTTGTCAAAGAATATTCTTTGGACTTACTACATATCCTGAATTTTATAAGTTTTCTATTGTATTAAGTTCTGCTCATATCTTTATTTATATTTTTACTATGTTCTCAGGTTTATTGTTTTGATATTCTGATATCAATTAAAACACTTGGTTATTCATTTTAATAAATCTTTTTACTTATAAAGATATGAACTTTTAAAGATTCCAGCTTACTTGTAAGTTTCTAAGGGTCAGGTCCTCTATATTGTGGCTGGCCTAAGTCTTAGTTCACCATATAGCAATGTATATATTGACCTATTTTCCCCTCGAGTCTCTGTGATTCCCTACATCTCACCTTTCTTTGCAGGCAAGCCATTTGAAATACCCTTAACTTATTTCACAGCTAATAAGTGTTTGAAATAATGTGTATTTTTTAGAAAAATCTTCTTATATAATTAGGCAGAAAATCTGACCTGCCTTAGTTTTCAAAACAGCATAATTTCACTCTTCTCAGTGATGAATCCGTTGTATTACACAACCATTGTGTATTTAGCTTTATCAATGACATGTACTTTAAAAATGTTTGAGAGATCCTACCACTCTTTGAAAACATCCTTGTTCCTTGTTTCAGTTCCAGTTTTGTGTATACTTTCTGCCTTGCACCTGATTATTCCAACATCTGATGGATGGCCTAGGGAATCTAATTCTGGTATTGATTGTTTTTGCTGATTGTCTCCCCTTGTAGCTGATTTCTTCCTTTTGTGTAAATTTAGATCATGAGCTCATGTTTAGCTAAACAGCTGACCTTGTAAGAGGCATCGGTGTGAACTATCGGAAGCTTCAGCAGAAAGTCGGCAAAGATTTATTTGTGTACCTAAAATGAGTTGCCCTCGAGGACCCCGTTTTCTACAAGTGTTGGTCCAATACGCCCTCCAGAGGCAGGGGATTCAGACAGGGCTGCTTTGCGGTCCCCGATCTGGGGCAGGGGCAGTGGGCGGCCTGTGGCCCGGGCAGTAGACTCACCACGTGTGTCACAGGGACCCATCTGCCTGCGAACTTCGGTCCACGGGCAGGAAGCTAGGATGCTCAGACGTATGGTTAGCTGTGCAGCGAGGTGTACTGGGCGGACAGGTTCCACACACACTTCAAGTAAGAGGGTGGCCTGAGTGGAAAGGTGAGAGTTTGGGCAGCTGTGCAGACAAAGATGGCGCCCTTTGGCCTGTGCCTAAATGCTTGTGACACCCCACTGGGCCTGCCGGGTTCTGAGGGCCCAGCCCTGGGACCCCTGCTCCCCCGCCCTTTGTTCAGTCACAGCAGAGAAGGCCACAACCACTCCCTCAGTGAGGGTAGTGTTCCAACCTCCCTCAGCACCGCCCACTCTCCGCAGGTTACCATGGACAACAAATGCTGCATTCAGAGGCCAGGGCTTTCTGAGAATGCCAAGGGCAGACATGATGACCTTAGATGATTTCCTCTTGTGTCAGATTTGGTAAACTTTAGGAGCTAGGAAATGGTCCACTTTACAGAAATGTTCATATTTACTGGCATTTCATATATACTCTGCTATAACATTGTCCTGATTCTTTCTGTATATTCTTAACTTATGTTTTTGTTTTCCTTAATCAAAGTGTGTCTTTTAAATCTTTTCAAAGAATATTCTTTGGGCTTACTACATCACCTGAATTTTATTCGTTTTCTGTTGTATTAAGTGCTGCTCATATCGTTATTTTTCTTCTTTCTATGTTCTCAGGTTTTATTATTTTGATATTCTGATGTCAATTAAAACACTTGGATTTTCATTTTAATAAATCTTTTTACTTATACTGATTTGAACTTTTGAAGATTCCAGCTAACTTGTAAGTTTCTAAGGGTCAGGTGCTCTACATTGTTGCTGGCCTAAAGACTTAGTTCACCCTATAGCAATGTATATATGGACCTATTTTCCCCTCGACTTTCTGTGATTACCTACATCTCACCTTCCTTTGCAGAAAGCCATTTGAAATACCCTTTACTTATTAAAGAGCCAATAAGTCTTTGAAATAATGTGTATTTTTTAGAGAAATATTCTTATATAATAAGGCAGAAAATCTGACCTGCCATAGTTTTCAAATCAGCATAATTTCACTCTTCTCAATGTTGAATCGGTTGTATTACACAACCTTTGAGTATTTAGCTTTATCAATGACATGTACTTTAAAAATGTTTGAGAGATCCTACCAGTCTTTGAAAACATCCTTGTTCCTTGTTTCAGTTCCAGTTTTATGTATATGTTCTGCCTTGCACCTGATTATACCAACATTAGATGGATGGCCTAGGGAATCTAATACTGGTATTGACTGTTTTTGCTGATTGTCTCCCCTTGTAGCTGATTTCTTCCTTTTGTGTAAATTTAGATCATGAGCTCATGTTTAGCTAAACAGCTGACCTTGTAAGAGGCATCGGTGTGAACTATCGGAAGCTTCAGCAGAAAGTCGGCAAAGATTTATTTGTGTCCCTCCAATGAGTTGACCACAAGGACCCCGTTTTCTAGAAGTGTTGGTCCAATACTCCCTCTAGGGGTAGGGGACTTAGACCGGGCTGCTTTCAGCCACCGATCTTGGGCAGGGGCAGTGGTCGGCCGGTGGCCCGGGAAGGAGCCTATCTGCGTGTGACCCTGGGAATCATCTCTCCTGCGAACTTCGGTCACCTGGCAGGAAGCTACGATGCCCAGACCTATGGTTAGCTGTGCAGCAAGGTGTACTGCGCGGACAGGTTCCACACACACTTCAACTAAGTGGGCGGCCTGAGTGGAAAAGTGAGAGTTTGGGCAGCTGTGCAGACAAAGAAGGCGCCCTATGGCTTGGGCCTAAATGCTTGTGACACCTCACTGGGCCTGCCGGGCACTGAGGGCCCTGCCCTCTGCCCCCTGCTCCCCTGCCCTTTCTTCAGTCACAGCAGAGATGGCCCCACCGACTCCTTCAGTGAGGGCAGTGTTCCCACCTCCCTCAGCCCCACACCCTCCCGGCAGGTTACCATGGACTACAGATGCTGCATTCTTAGGCCAGGGCGTCCCGGGAATGCCAAGGGCAGACATGATGACCTTAAATGATTTCCTCTTGTGTCACTTTTGGTAAACTTTAGGAGCTAGGAAATGGTCCACTTTACACAAATGTTCAAATTTACTGGCATTTCATATATTCTCTGCTATAACATTGTCCTGATTCTTTCTGTATATTCTTTGCTTATGTTTTGGTTTTCCTTAATCAAAGTGTGTCTTTTACATCTTGTCAAAGAATATTCTTTGGACTTACTACATATCCTGAATTTTATAAGTTTTCTATTGTATTAAGTTCTGCTCATATCTTTATTTATATTTTTACTATGTTCTCAGGTTTATTGTTTTGATATTCTGATATCAATTAAAACACTTGGTTATTCATTTTAATAAATCTTTTTACTTATAAAGATATGAACTTTTAAAGATTCCAGCTTACTTGTAAGTTTCTAAGGGTCAGGTCCTCTATATTGTGGCTGGCCTAAGTCTTAGTTCACCATATAGCAATGTATATATTGACCTATTTTCCCCTCGAGTCTCTGTGATTCCCTACATCTCACCTTTCTTTGCAGGCAAGCCATTTGAAATACCCTTAACTTATTTCACAGCTAATAAGTGTTTGAAATAATGTGTATTTTTTAGAAAAATCTTCTTATATAATTAGGCAGAAAATCTGACCTGCCTTAGTTTTCAAAACAGCATAATTTCACTCTTCTCAGTGATGAATCCGTTGTATTACACAACCATTGTGTATTTAGCTTTATCAATGACATGTACTTTAAAAATGTTTGAGAGATCCTACCACTCTTTGAAAACATCCTTGTTCCTTGTTTCAGTTCCAGTTTTGTGTATACTTTCTGCCTTGCACCTGATTATTCCAACATCTGATGGATGGCCTAGGGAATCTAATTCTGGTATTGATTGTTTTTGCTGATTGTCTCCCCTTGTAGCTGATTTCTTCCTTTTGTGTAAATTTAGATCATGAGCTCATGTTTAGCTAAACAGCTGACCTTGTAAGAGGCATCGGTGTGAACTATCGGAAGCTTCAGCAGAAAGTCGGCAAAGATTTATTTGTGTACCTAAAATGAGTTGCCCTCGAGGACCCCGTTTTCTACAAGTGTTGGTCCAATACGCCCTCCAGAGGCAGGGGATTCAGACAGGGCTGCTTTGCGGTCCCCGATCTGGGGCAGGGGCAGTGGGCGGCCTGTGGCCCGGGCAGGAGACTCACCACGTGTGTCACAGGGACCCATCTGCCTGCGAACTTCGGTCCACGGGCAGGAAGCTAGGATGCTCAGACGTATGGTTAGCTGTGCAGCGAGGTGTACTGGGCGGACAGGTTCCACACACACTTCAAGTAAGAGGGTGGCCTGAGTGGAAAGGTGAGAGTTTGGGCAGCTGTGCAGACAAAGATGGCGCCCTTTGGCCTGTGCCTAAATGCTTGTGACACCCCACTGGGCCTGCCGGGTTCTGAGGGCCCAGCCCTGGGACCCCTGCTCCCCCGCCCTTTGTTCAGTCACAGCAGAGAAGGCCACAACCACTCCCTCAGTGAGGGTAGTGTTCCAACCTCCCTCAGCACCGCCCACTCTCCGCAGGTTACCATGGACAACAAATGCTGCATTCAGAGGCCAGGGCTTTCTGAGAATGCCAAGGGCAGACATGATGACCTTAGATGATTTCCTCTTGTGTCAGATTTGGTAAACTTTAGGAGCTAGGAAATGGTCCACTTTACAGAAATGTTCATATTTACTGGCATTTCATATATACTCTGCTATAACATTGTCCTGATTCTTTCTGTATATTCTTAACTTATGTTTTTGTTTTCCTTAATCAAAGTGTGTCTTTTAAATCTTTTCAAAGAATATTCTTTGGGCTTACTACATCACCTGAATTTTATTCGTTTTCTGTTGTATTAAGTGCTGCTCATATCGTTATTTTTCTTCTTTCTATGTTCTCAGGTTTTATTATTTTGATATTCTGATGTCAATTAAAACACTTGGATTTTCATTTTAATAAATCTTTTTACTTATACTGATTTGAACTTTTGAAGATTCCAGCTAACTTGTAAGTTTCTAAGGGTCAGGTGCTCTACATTGTTGCTGGCCTAAAGACTTAGTTCACCCTATAGCAATGTATATATGGACCTATTTTCCCCTCGACTTTCTGTGATTACCTACATCTCACCTTCCTTTGCAGAAAGCCATTTGAAATACCCTTTACTTATTAAAGAGCCAATAAGTCTTTGAAATAATGTGTATTTTTTAGAGAAATATTCTTATATAATAAGGCAGAAAATCTGACCTGCCATAGTTTTCAAATCAGCATAATTTCACTCTTCTCAATGTTGAATCGGTTGTATTACACAACCTTTGAGTATTTAGCTTTATCAATGACATGTACTTTAAAAATGTTTGAGAGATCCTACCAGTCTTTGAAAACATCCTTGTTCCTTGTTTCAGTTCCAGTTTTATGTATATGTTCTGCCTTGCACCTGATTATACCAACATTAGATGGATGGCCTAGGGAATCTAATACTGGTATTGACTGTTTTTGCTGATTGTCTCCCCTTGTAGCTGATTTCTTCCTTTTGTGTAAATTTAGATCATGAGCTCATGTTTAGCTAAACAGCTGACCTTGTAAGAGGCATCGGTGTGAACTATCGGAAGCTTCAGCAGAAAGTCGGCAAAGATTTATTTGTGTCCCTCCAATGAGTTGACCACAAGGACCCCGTTTTCTAGAAGTGTTGGTCCAATACTCCCTCTAGGGGTAGGGGACTTAGACCGGGCTGCTTTCAGCCACCGATCTTGGGCAGGGGCAGTGGTCGGCCGGTGGCCCGGGAAGGAGCCTATCTGCGTGTGACCCTGGGAATCATCTCTCCTGCGAACTTCGGTCACCTGGCAGGAAGCTACGATGCCCAGACCTATGGTTAGCTGTGCAGCAAGGTGTACTGCGCGGACAGGTTCCACACACACTTCAACTAAGTGGGCGGCCTGAGTGGAAAAGTGAGAGTTTGGGCAGCTGTGCAGACAAAGAAGGCGCCCTATGGCTTGGGCCTAAATGCTTGTGACACCTCACTGGGCCTGCCGGGCACTGAGGGCCCTGCCCTGTGCCCCCTGCTCCCCTGCCCTTTCTTCAGTCACAGCAGAGATGGCCCCACCGACTCCTTCAGTGAGGGCAGTGTTCCCACCTCCCTCAGCCCCACACCCTCCCGGCAGGTTACCATGGACTACAGATGCTGCATTCTGAGGCCAGGGCGTCCCGGGAATGCCAAGGGCAGACATGATGACCTTAAATGATTTCCTCTTGTGTCACTTTTGGTAAACTTTAGGAGCTAGGAAATGGTCCACTTTACACAGATGTTCAAATTTACTGGCATTTCATATATTCTCTGCTATAACATTGTCCTGATTCTTTCTGTATATTCTTTGCTTATGTTTTGGTTTTCCTTAATCAAAGTGTGTCTTTTACATCTTGTCAAAGAATATTCTTTGGACTTACTACATATCCTGAATTTTATAAGTTTTCTATTGTATTAAGTTCTGCTCATATCTTTATTTATATTTTTACTATGTTCTCAGGTTTATTGTTTTGATATTCTGATATCAATTAAAACACTTGGTTATTCATTTTAATAAATCTTTTTACTTATAAAGATATGAACTTTTAAAGATTCCAGCTTACTTGTAAGTTTCTAAGGGTCAGGTCCTCTATATTGTGGCTGGCCTAAGTCTTAGTTCACCATATAGCAATGTATATATTGACCTATTTTCCCCTCGAGTCTCTGTGATTCCCTACATCTCACCTTTCTTTGCAGGCAAGCCATTTGAAATACCCTTAACTTATTTCACAGCTAATAAGTGTTTGAAATAATGTGTATTTTTTAGAAAAATCTTCTTATATAATTAGGCAGAAAATCTGACCTGCCTTAGTTTTCAAAACAGCATAATTTCACTCTTCTCAGTGATGAATCCGTTGTATTACACAACCATTGTGTATTTAGCTTTATCAATGACATGTACTTTAAAAATGTTTGAGAGATCCTACCACTCTTTGAAAACATCCTTGTTCCTTGTTTCAGTTCCAGTTTTGTGTATACTTTCTGCCTTGCACCTGATTATTCCAACATCTGATGGATGGCCTAGGGAATCTAATTCTGGTATTGATTGTTTTTGCTGATTGTCTCCCCTTGTAGCTGATTTCTTCCTTTTGTGTAAATTTAGATCATGAGCTCATGTTTAGCTAAACAGCTGACCTTGTAAGAGGCATCGGTGTGAACTATCGGAAGCTTCAGCAGAAAGTCGGCAAAGATTTATTTGTGTACCTAAAATGAGTTGCCCTCGAGGACCCCGTTTTCTACAAGTGTTGGTCCAATACGCCCTCCAGAGGCAGGGGATTCAGACAGGGCTGCTTTGCGGTCCCCGATCTGGGGCAGGGGCAGTGGGCGGCCTGTGGCCCGGGCAGTAGACTCACCACGTGTGTCACAGGGACCCATCTGCCTGCGAACTTCGGTCCACGGGCAGGAAGCTAGGATGCTCAGACGTATGGTTAGCTGTGCAGCGAGGTGTACTGGGCGGACAGGTTCCACACACACTTCAAGTAAGAGGGTGGCCTGAGTGGAAAGGTGAGAGTTTGGGCAGCTGTGCAGACAAAGATGGCGCCCTTTGGCCTGTGCCTAAATGCTTGTGACACCCCACTGGGCCTGCCGGGTTCTGAGGGCCCAGCCCTGGGACCCCTGCTCCCCCGCCCTTTGTTCAGTCACAGCAGAGAAGGCCACAACCACTCCCTCAGTGAGGGTAGTGTTCCAACCTCCCTCAGCACCGCCCACTCTCCGCAGGTTACCATGGACAACAAATGCTGCATTCAGAGGCCAGGGCTTTCTGAGAATGCCAAGGGCAGACATGATGACCTTAGATGATTTCCTCTTGTGTCAGATTTGGTAAACTTTAGGAGCTAGGAAATGGTCCACTTTACAGAAATGTTCATATTTACTGGCATTTCATATATACTCTGCTATAACATTGTCCTGATTCTTTCTGTATATTCTTAACTTATGTTTTTGTTTTCCTTAATCAAAGTGTGTCTTTTAAATCTTTTCAAAGAATATTCTTTGGGCTTACTACATCACCTGAATTTTATTCGTTTTCTGTTGTATTAAGTGCTGCTCATATCGTTATTTTTCTTCTTTCTATGTTCTCAGGTTTTATTATTTTGATATTCTGATGTCAATTAAAACACTTGGATTTTCATTTTAATAAATCTTTTTACTTATACTGATTTGAACTTTTGAAGATTCCAGCTAACTTGTAAGTTTCTAAGGGTCAGGTGCTCTACATTGTTGCTGGCCTAAAGACTTAGTTCACCCTATAGCAATGTATATATGGACCTATTTTCCCCTCGACTTTCTGTGATTACCTACATCTCACCTTCCTTTGCAGAAAGCCATTTGAAATACCCTTTACTTATTAAACAGCCAATAAGTCTTTGAAATAATGTGTATTTTTTAGAGAAATATTCTTATATAATAAGGCAGAAAATCTGACCTGCCATAGTTTTCAAATCAGCATAATTTCACTCTTCTCAATGTTGAATCGGTTGTATTACACAACCTTTGAGTATTTAGCTTTATCAATGACATGTACTTTAAAAATGTTTGAGAGATCCTACCAGTCTTTGAAAACATCCTTGTTCCTTGTTTCAGTTCCAGTTTTATGTATATGTTCTGCCTTGCACCTGATTATACCAACATTAGATGGATGGCCTAGGGAATCTAATACTGGTATTGACTGTTTTTGCTGATTGTCTCCCCTTGTAGCTGATTTCTTCCTTTTGTGTAAATTTAGATCATGAGCTCATGTTTAGCTAAACAGCTGACCTTGTAAGAGGCATCGGTGTGAACTATCGGAAGCTTCAGCAGAAAGTCGGCAAAGATTTATTTGTGTCCCTCCAATGAGTTGACCACAAGGACCCCGTTTTCTAGAAGTGTTGGTCCAATACTCCCTCTAGGGGTAGGGGACTTAGACCGGGCTGCTTTCAGCCACCGATCTTGGGCAGGGGCAGTGGTCGGCCGGTGGCCCGGGAAGGAGCCTATCTGCGTGTGACCCTGGGAATCATCTCTCCTGCGAACTTCGGTCACCTGGCAGGAAGCTACGATGCCCAGACCTATGGTTAGCTGTGCAGCAAGGTGTACTGCGCGGACAGGTTCCACACACACTTCAACTAAGTGGGCGGCCTGAGTGGAAAAGTGAGAGTTTGGGCAGCTGTGCAGACAAAGAAGGCGCCCTATGGCTTGGGCCTAAATGCTTGTGACACCTCACTGGGCCTGCCGGGCACTGAGGGCCCTGCCCTCTGCCCCCTGCTCCCCTGCCCTTTCTTCAGTCACAGCAGAGATGGCCCCACCGACTCCTTCAGTGAGGGCAGTGTTCCCACCTCCCTCAGCCCCACACCCTCCCGGCAGGTTACCATGGACTACAGATGCTGCATTCTTAGGCCAGGGCGTCCCGGGAATGCCAAGGGCAGACATGATGACCTTAAATGATTTCCTCTTGTGTCACTTTTGGTAAACTTTAGGAGCTAGGAAATGGTCCACTTTACACAAATGTTCAAATTTACTGGCATTTCATATATTCTCTGCTATAACATTGTCCTGATTCTTTCTGTATATTCTTTGCTTATGTTTTGGTTTTCCTTAATCAAAGTGTGTCTTTTACATCTTGTCAAAGAATATTCTTTGGACTTACTACATATCCTGAATTTTATAAGTTTTCTATTGTATTAAGTTCTGCTCATATCTTTATTTATATTTTTACTATGTTCTCAGGTTTATTGTTTTGATATTCTGATATCAATTAAAACACTTGGTTATTCATTTTAATAAATCTTTTTACTTATAAAGATATGAACTTTTAAAGATTCCAGCTTACTTGTAAGTTTCTAAGGGTCAGGTCCTCTATATTGTGGCTGGCCTAAGTCTTAGTTCACCATATAGCAATGTATATATTGACCTATTTTCCCCTCGAGTCTCTGTGATTCCCTACATCTCACCTTTCTTTGCAGGCAAGCCATTTGAAATACCCTTAACTTATTTCACAGCTAATAAGTGTTTGAAATAATGTGTATTTTTTAGAAAAATCTTCTTATATAATTAGGCAGAAAATCTGACCTGCCTTAGTTTTCAAAACAGCATAATTTCACTCTTCTCAGTGATGAATCCGTTGTATTACACAACCATTGTGTATTTAGCTTTATCAATGACATGTACTTTAAAAATGTTTGAGAGATCCTACCACTCTTTGAAAACATCCTTGTTCCTTGTTTCAGTTCCAGTTTTGTGTATACTTTCTGCCTTGCACCTGATTATTCCAACATCTGATGGATGGCCTAGGGAATCTAATTCTGGTATTGATTGTTTTTGCTGATTGTCTCCCCTTGTAGCTGATTTCTTCCTTTTGTGTAAATTTAGATCATGAGCTCATGTTTAGCTAAACAGCTGACCTTGTAAGAGGCATCGGTGTGAACTATCGGAAGCTTCAGCAGAAAGTCGGCAAAGATTTATTTGTGTACCTAAAATGAGTTGCCCTCGAGGACCCCGTTTTCTACAAGTGTTGGTCCAATACGCCCTCCAGAGGCAGGGGATTCAGACAGGGCTGCTTTGCGGTCCCCGATCTGGGGCAGGGGCAGTGGGCGGCCTGTGGCCCGGGCAGGAGACTCACCACGTGTGTCACAGGGACCCATCTGCCTGCGAACTTCGGTCCACGGGCAGGAAGCTAGGATGCTCAGACGTATGGTTAGCTGTGCAGCGAGGTGTACTGGGCGGACAGGTTCCACACACACTTCAAGTAAGAGGGTGGCCTGAGTGGAAAGGTGAGAGTTTGGGCAGCTGTGCAGACAAAGATGGCGCCCTTTGGCCTGTGCCTAAATGCTTGTGACACCCCACTGGGCCTGCCGGGTTCTGAGGGCCCAGCCCTGGGACCCCTGCTCCCCCGCCCTTTGTTCAGTCACAGCAGAGAAGGCCACAACCACTCCCTCAGTGAGGGTAGTGTTCCAACCTCCCTCAGCACCGCCCACTCTCCGCAGGTTACCATGGACAACAAATGCTGCATTCAGAGGCCAGGGCTTTCTGAGAATGCCAAGGGCAGACATGATGACCTTAGATGATTTCCTCTTGTGTCAGATTTGGTAAACTTTAGGAGCTAGGAAATGGTCCACTTTACAGAAATGTTCATATTTACTGGCATTTCATATATACTCTGCTATAACATTGTCCTGATTCTTTCTGTATATTCTTAACTTATGTTTTTGTTTTCCTTAATCAAAGTGTGTCTTTTAAATCTTTTCAAAGAATATTCTTTGGGCTTACTACATCACCTGAATTTTATTCGTTTTCTGTTGTATTAAGTGCTGCTCATATCGTTATTTTTCTTCTTTCTATGTTCTCAGGTTTTATTATTTTGATATTCTGATGTCAATTAAAACACTTGGATTTTCATTTTAATAAATCTTTTTACTTATACTGATTTGAACTTTTGAAGATTCCAGCTAACTTGTAAGTTTCTAAGGGTCAGGTGCTCTACATTGTTGCTGGCCTAAAGACTTAGTTCACCCTATAGCAATGTATATATGGACCTATTTTCCCCTCGACTTTCTGTGATTACCTACATCTCACCTTCCTTTGCAGAAAGCCATTTGAAATACCCTTTACTTATTAAACAGCCAATAAGTCTTTGAAATAATGTGTATTTTTTAGAGAAATATTCTTATATAATAAGGCAGAAAATCTGACCTGCCATAGTTTTCAAATCAGCATAATTTCACTCTTCTCAATGTTGAATCGGTTGTATTACACAACCTTTGAGTATTTAGCTTTATCAATGACATGTACTTTA
Organism: Mesoplodon bidens; assembly: GCF_964165515.1. Taxonomy (NCBI): domain Eukaryota; kingdom Metazoa; phylum Chordata; class Mammalia; order Artiodactyla; family Ziphiidae; genus Mesoplodon; species Mesoplodon bidens. The sequence goes on along the minus strand of NW_027672351.1, from coordinate 47,177 downwards.
AAAATGTTTGAGAGATCCTACCAGTCTTTGAAAACATCCTTGTTCCTTGTTTCAGTTCCAGTTTTATGTATATGTTCTGCCTTGCACCTGATTATACCAACATTAGATGGATGGCCTAGGGAATCTAATACTGGTATTGACTGTTTTTGCTGATTGTCTCCCCTTGTAGCTGATTTCTTCCTTTTGTGTAAATTTAGATCATGAGCTCATGTTTAGCTAAACAGCTGACCTTGTAAGAGGCATCGGTGTGAACTATCGGAAGCTTCAGCAGAAAGTCGGCAAAGATTTATTTGTGTCCCTCCAATGAGTTGACCACAAGGACCCCGTTTTCTAGAAGTGTTGGTCCAATACTCCCTCTAGGGGTAGGGGACTTAGACCCTGCTGCTTTCAGCCACCGATCTTGGGCAGGGGCAGTGGTCGGCCGGTGGCCCAGGAAGGAGCCTATCTGCGTGTGACCCTGGGAATCATCTCTCCTGCGAACTTCGGTCACCTGGCAGGAAGCTACGATGCCCAGACCTATGGTTAGCTGTGCAGCAAGGTGTACTGCGCGGACAGGTTCCACACACACTTCAACTAAGTGGGCGGCCTGAGTGGAAAAGTGAGAGTTTGGGCAGCTGTGCAGACAAAGAAGGCGCCCTATGGCTTGGGCCTAAATGCTTGTGACACCTCACTGGGCCTGCCGGGCACTGAGGGCCCTGCCCTGTGCCCCCTGCTCCCCTGCCCTTTCTTCAGTCACAGCAGAGATGGCCCCACCGACTCCTTCAGTGAGGGCAGTGTTCCCACCTCCCTCAGCCCCACACCCTCCCGGCAGGTTACCATGGACTACAGATGCTGCATTCTGAGGCCAGGGCGTCCCGGGAATGCCAAGGGCAGACATGATGACCTTAAATGATTTCCTCTTGTGTCACTTTTGGTAAACTTTAGGAGCTAGGAAATGGTCCACTTTACACAGATGTTCAAATTTACTGGCATTTCATATATTCTCTGCTATAACATTGTCCTGATTCTTTCTGTATATTCTTTGCTTATGTTTTGGTTTTCCTTAATCAAAGTGTGTCTTTTACATCTTGTCAAAGAATATTCTTTGGACTTACTACATATCCTGAATTTTATAAGTTTTCTATTGTATTAAGTTCTGCTCATATCTTTATTTATATTTTTACTATGTTCTCAGGTTTATTGTTTTGATATTCTGATATCAATTAAAACACTTGGTTATTCATTTTAATAAATCTTTTTACTTATAAAGATATGAACTTTTAAAGATTCCAGCTTACTTGTAAGTTTCTAAGGGTCAGGTCCTCTATATTGTGGCTGGCCTAAGTCTTAGTTCACCATATAGCAATGTATATATTGACCTATTTTCCCCTCGAGTCTCTGTGATTCCCTACATCTCACCTTTCTTTGCAGGCAAGCCATTTGAAATACCCTTAACTTATTTCACAGCTAATAAGTGTTTGAAATAATGTGTATTTTTTAGAAAAATCTTCTTATATAATTAGGCAGAAAATCTGACCTGCCTTAGTTTTCAAAACAGCATAATTTCACTCTTCTCAGTGATGAATCCGTTGTATTACACAACCATTGTGTATTTAGCTTTATCAATGACATGTACTTTAAAAATGTTTGAGAGATCCTACCACTCTTTGAAAACATCCTTGTTCCTTGTTTCAGTTCCAGTTTTGTGTATACTTTCTGCCTTGCACCTGATTATTCCAACATCTGATGGATGGCCTAGGGAATCTAATTCTGGTATTGATTGTTTTTGCTGATTGTCTCCCCTTGTAGCTGATTTCTTCCTTTTGTGTAAATTTAGATCATGAGCTCATGTTTAGCTAAACAGCTGACCTTGTAAGAGGCATCGGTGTGAACTATCGGAAGCTTCAGCAGAAAGTCGGCAAAGATTTATTTGTGTACCTAAAATGAGTTGCCCTCGAGGACCCCGTTTTCTACAAGTGTTGGTCCAATACGCCCTCCAGAGGCAGGGGATTCAGACAGGGCTGCTTTGCGGTCCCCGATCTGGGGCAGGGGCAGTGGGCGGCCTGTGGCCCGGGCAGTAGACTCACCACGTGTGTCACAGGGACCCATCTGCCTGCGAACTTCGGTCCACGGGCAGGAAGCTAGGATGCTCAGACGTATGGTTAGCTGTGCAGCGAGGTGTACTGGGCGGACAGGTTCCACACACACTTCAAGTAAGAGGGTGGCCTGAGTGGAAAGGTGAGAGTTTGGGCAGCTGTGCAGACAAAGATGGCGCCCTTTGGCCTGGGCCTAAATGCTTGTGACACCCCACTGGGCCTGCCGGGTTCTGAGGGCCCAGCCCTGGGACCCCTGCTCCCCCGCCCTTTGTTCAGTCACAGCAGAGAAGGCCACAACCACTCCCTCAGTGAGGGTAGTGTTCCAACCTCCCTCAGCACCGCCCACTCTCCGCAGGTTACCATGGACAACAAATGCTGCATTCAGAGGCCAGGGCTTTCTGAGAATGCCAAGGGCAGACATGATGACCTTAGATGATTTCCTCTTGTGTCAGATTTGGTAAACTTTAGGAGCTAGGAAATGGTCCACTTTACAGAAATGTTCATATTTACTGGCATTTCATATATACTCTGCTATAACATTGTCCTGATTCTTTCTGTATATTCTTAACTTATGTTTTTGTTTTCCTTAATCAAAGTGTGTCTTTTAAATCTTTTCAAAGAATATTCTTTGGGCTTACTACATCACCTGAATTTTATTCGTTTTCTGTTGTATTAAGTGCTGCTCATATCGTTATTTTTCTTCTTTCTATGTTCTCAGGTTTTATTATTTTGATATTCTGATGTCAATTAAAACACTTGGATTTTCATTTTAATAAATCTTTTTACTTATACTGATTTGAACTTTTGAAGATTCCAGCTAACTTGTAAGTTTCTAAGGGTCAGGTGCTCTACATTGTTGCTGGCCTAAAGACTTAGTTCACCCTATAGCAATGTATATATGGACCTATTTTCCCCTCGACTTTCTGTGATTACCTACATCTCACCTTCCTTTGCAGAAAGCCATTTGAAATACCCTTTACTTATTAAACAGCCAATAAGTCTTTGAAATAATGTGTATTTTTTAGAGAAATATTCTTATATAATAAGGCAGAAAATCTGACCTGCCATAGTTTTCAAATCAGCATAATTTCACTCTTCTCAATGTTGAATCGGTTGTATTACACAACCTTTGAGTATTTAGCTTTATCAATGACATGTACTTTAAAAATGTTTGAGAGATCCTACCAGTCTTTGAAAACATCCTTGTTCCTTGTTTCAGTTCCAGTTTTATGTATATGTTCTGCCTTGCACCTGATTATACCAACATTAGATGGATGGCCTAGGGAATCTAATACTGGTATTGACTGTTTTTGCTGATTGTCTCCCCTTGTAGCTGATTTCTTCCTTTTGTGTAAATTTAGATCATGAGCTCATGTTTAGCTAAACAGCTGACCTTGTAAGAGGCATCGGTGTGAACTATCGGAAGCTTCAGCAGAAAGTCGGCAAAGATTTATTTGTGTCCCTCCAATGAGTTGACCACAAGGACCCCGTTTTCTAGAAGTGTTGGTCCAATACTCCCTCTAGGGGTAGGGGACTTAGACCGGGCTGCTTTCAGCCACCGATCTTGGGCAGGGGCAGTGGTCGGCCGGTGGCCCGGGAAGGAGCCTATCTGCGTGTGACCCTGGGAATCATCTCTCCTGCGAACTTCGGTCACCTGGCAGGAAGCTACGATGCCCAGACCTATGGTTAGCTGTGCAGCAAGGTGTACTGCGCGGACAGGTTCCACACACACTTCAACTAAGTGGGCGGCCTGAGTGGAAAAGTGAGAGTTTGGGCAGCTGTGCAGACAAAGAAGGCGCCCTATGGCTTGGGCCTAAATGCTTGTGACACCTCACTGGGCCTGCCGGGCACTGAGGGCCCTGCCCTCTGCCCCCTGCTCCCCTGCCCTTTCTTCAGTCACAGCAGAGATGGCCCCACCGACTCCTTCAGTGAGGGCAGTGTTCCCACCTCCCTCAGCCCCACACCCTCCCGGCAGGTTACCATGGACTACAGATGCTGCATTCTTAGGCCAGGGCGTCCCGGGAATGCCAAGGGCAGACATGATGACCTTAAATGATTTCCTCTTGTGTCACTTTTGGTAAACTTTAGGAGCTAGGAAATGGTCCACTTTACACAAATGTTCAAATTTACTGGCATTTCATATATTCTCTGCTATAACATTGTCCTGATTCTTTCTGTATATTCTTTGCTTATGTTTTGGTTTTCCTTAATCAAAGTGTGTCTTTTACATCTTGTCAAAGAATATTCTTTGGACTTACTACATATCCTGAATTTTATAAGTTTTCTATTGTATTAAGTTCTGCTCATATCTTTATTTATATTTTTACTATGTTCTCAGGTTTATTGTTTTGATATTCTGATATCAATTAAAACACTTGGTTATTCATTTTAATAAATCTTTTTACTTATAAAGATATGAACTTTTAAAGATTCCAGCTTACTTGTAAGTTTCTAAGGGTCAGGTCCTCTATATTGTGGCTGGCCTAAGTCTTAGTTCACCATATAGCAATGTATATATTGACCTATTTTCCCCTCGAGTCTCTGTGATTCCCTACATCTCACCTTTCTTTGCAGGCAAGCCATTTGAAATACCCTTAACTTATTTCACAGCTAATAAGTGTTTGAAATAATGTGTATTTTTTAGAAAAATCTTCTTATATAATTAGGCAGAAAATCTGACCTGCCTTAGTTTTCAAAACAGCATAATTTCACTCTTCTCAGTGATGAATCCGTTGTATTACACAACCATTGTGTATTTAGCTTTATCAATGACATGTACTTTAAAAATGTTTGAGAGATCCTACCACTCTTTGAAAACATCCTTGTTCCTTGTTTCAGTTCCAGTTTTGTGTATACTTTCTGCCTTGCACCTGATTATTCCAACATCTGATGGATGGCCTAGGGAATCTAATTCTGGTATTGATTGTTTTTGCTGATTGTCTCCCCTTGTAGCTGATTTCTTCCTTTTGTGTAAATTTAGATCATGAGCTCATGTTTAGCTAAACAGCTGACCTTGTAAGAGGCATCGGTGTGAACTATCGGAAGCTTCAGCAGAAAGTCGGCAAAGATTTATTTGTGTACCTAAAATGAGTTGCCCTCGAGGACCCCGTTTTCTACAAGTGTTGGTCCAATACGCCCTCCAGAGGCAGGGGATTCAGACAGGGCTGCTTTGCGGTCCCCGATCTGGGGCAGGGGCAGTGGGCGGCCTGTGGCCCGGGCAGTAGACTCACCACGTGTGTCACAGGGACCCATCTGCCTGCGAACTTCGGTCCACGGGCAGGAAGGTAGGATGCTCAGACGTATGGTTAGCTGTGCAGCGAGGTGTACTGGGCGGACAGGTTCCACACACACTTCAAGTAAGAGGGTGGCCTGAGTGGAAAGGTGAGAGTTTGGGCAGCTGTGCAGACAAAGATGGCGCCCTTTGGCCTGGGCCTAAATGCTTGTGACACCCCACTGGGCCTGCCGGGTTCTGAGGGCCCAGCCCTGGGACCCCTGCTCCCCCGCCCTTTGTTCAGTCACAGCAGAGAAGGCCACAACCACTCCCTCAGTGAGGGTAGTGTTCCAACCTCCCTCAGCACCGCCCACTCTCCGCAGGTTACCATGGACAACAAATGCTGCATTCAGAGGCCAGGGCTTTCTGAGAATGCCAAGGGCAGACATGATGACCTTAGATGATTTCCTCTTGTGTCAGATTTGGTAAACTTTAGGAGCTAGGAAATGGTCCACTTTACAGAAATGTTCATATTTACTGGCATTTCATATATACTCTGCTATAACATTGTCCTGATTCTTTCTGTATATTCTTAACTTATGTTTTTGTTTTCCTTAATCAAAGTGTGTCTTTTAAATCTTTTCAAAGAATATTCTTTGGGCTTACTACATCACCTGAATTTTATTCGTTTTCTGTTGTATTAAGTGCTGCTCATATCGTTATTTTTCTTCTTTCTATGTTCTCAGGTTTTATTATTTTGATATTCTGATGTCAATTAAAACACTTGGATTTTCATTTTAATAAATCTTTTTACTTATACTGATTTGAACTTTTGAAGATTCCAGCTAACTTGTAAGTTTCTAAGGGTCAGGTGCTCTACATTGTTGCTGGCCTAAAGACTTAGTTCACCCTATAGCAATGTATATATGGACCTATTTTCCCCTCGACTTTCTGTGATTACCTACATCTCACCTTCCTTTGCAGAAAGCCATTTGAAATACCCTTTACTTATTAAAGAGCCAATAAGTCTTTGAAATAATGTGTATTTTTTAGAGAAATATTCTTATATAATAAGGCAGAAAATCTGACCTGCCATAGTTTTCAAATCAGCATAATTTCACTCTTCTCAATGTTGAATCGGTTGTATTACACAACCTTTGAGTATTTAGCTTTATCAATGACATGTACTTTAAAAATGTTTGAGAGATCCTACCAGTCTTTGAAAACATCCTTGTTCCTTGTTTCAGTTCCAGTTTTATGTATATGTTCTGCCTTGCACCTGATTATACCAACATTAGATGGATGGCCTAGGGAATCTAATACTGGTATTGACTGTTTTTGCTGATTGTCTCCCCTTGTAGCTGATTTCTTCCTTTTGTGTAAATTTAGATCATGAGCTCATGTTTAGCTAAACAGCTGACCTTGTAAGAGGCATCGGTGTGAACTATCGGAAGCTTCAGCAGAAAGTCGGCAAAGATTTATTTGTGTCCCTCCAATGAGTTGACCACAAGGACCCCGTTTTCTAGAAGTGTTGGTCCAATACTCCCTCTAGGGGTAGGGGACTTAGACCGGGCTGCTTTCAGCCACCGATCTTGGGCAGGGGCAGTGGTCGGCCGGTGGCCCAGGAAGGAGCCTATCTGCGTGTGACCCTGGGAATCATCTCTCCTGCGAACTTCGGTCACCTGGCAGGAAGCTACGATGCCCAGACCTATGGTTAGCTGTGCAGCAAGGTGTACTGCGCGGACAGGTTCCACACACACTTCAACTAAGTGGGCGGCCTGAGTGGAAAAGTGAGAGTTTGGGCAGCTGTGCAGACAAAGAAGGCGCCCTATGGCTTGGGCCTAAATGCTTGTGACACCTCACTGGGCCTGCCGGGCACTGAGGGCCCTGCCCTGTGCCCCCTGCTCCCCTGCCCTTTCTTCAGTCACAGCAGAGATGGCCCCACCGACTCCTTCAGTGAGGGCAGTGTTCCCACCTCCCTCAGCCCCACACCCTCCCGGCAGGTTACCATGGACTACAGATGCTGCATTCTGAGGCCAGGGCGTCCCGGGAATGCCAAGGGCAGACATGATGACCTTAAATGATTTCCTCTTGTGTCACTTTTGGTAAACTTTAGGAGCTAGGAAATGGTCCACTTTACACAGATGTTCAAATTTACTGGCATTTCATATATTCTCTGCTATAACATTGTCCTGATTCTTTCTGTATATTCTTTGCTTATGTTTTGGTTTTCCTTAATCAAAGTGTGTCTTTTACATCTTGTCAAAGAATATTCTTTGGACTTACTACATATCCTGAATTTTATAAGTTTTCTATTGTATTAAGTTCTGCTCATATCTTTATTTATATTTTTACTATGTTCTCAGGTTTATTGTTTTGATATTCTGATATCAATTAAAACACTTGGTTATTCATTTTAATAAATCTTTTTACTTATAAAGATATGAACTTTTAAAGATTCCAGCTTACTTGTAAGTTTCTAAGGGTCAGGTCCTCTATATTGTGGCTGGCCTAAGTCTTAGTTCACCATATAGCAATGTATATATTGACCTATTTTCCCCTCGAGTCTCTGTGATTCCCTACATCTCACCTTTCTTTGCAGGCAAGCCATTTGAAATACCCTTAACTTATTTCACAGCTAATAAGTGTTTGAAATAATGTGTATTTTTTAGAAAAATCTTCTTATATAATTAGGCAGAAAATCTGACCTGCCTTAGTTTTCAAAACAGCATAATTTCACTCTTCTCAGTGATGAATCCGTTGTATTACACAACCATTGTGTATTTAGCTTTATCAATGACATGTACTTTAAAAATGTTTGAGAGATCCTACCACTCTTTGAAAACATCCTTGTTCCTTGTTTCAGTTCCAGTTTTGTGTATACTTTCTGCCTTGCACCTGATTATTCCAACATCTGATGGATGGCCTAGGGAATCTAATTCTGGTATTGATTGTTTTTGCTGATTGTCTCCCCTTGTAGCTGATTTCTTCCTTTTGTGTAAATTTAGATCATGAGCTCATGTTTAGCTAAACAGCTGACCTTGTAAGAGGCATCGGTGTGAACTATCGGAAGCTTCAGCAGAAAGTCGGCAAAGATTTATTTGTGTACCTAAAATGAGTTGCCCTCGAGGACCCCGTTTTCTACAAGTGTTGGTCCAATACGCCCTCCAGAGGCAGGGGATTCAGACAGGGCTGCTTTGCGGTCCCCGATCTGGGGCAGGGGCAGTGGGCGGCCTGTGGCCCGGGCAGTAGACTCACCACGTGTGTCACAGGGACCCATCTGCCTGCGAACTTCGGTCCACGGGCAGGAAGCTAGGATGCTCAGACGTATGGTTAGCTGTGCAGCGAGGTGTACTGGGCGGACAGGTTCCACACACACTTCAAGTAAGAGGGTGGCCTGAGTGGAAAGGTGAGAGTTTGGGCAGCTGTGCAGACAAAGATGGCGCCCTTTGGCCTGGGCCTAAATGCTTGTGACACCCCACTGGGCCTGCCGGGTTCTGAGGGCCCAGCCCTGGGACCCCTGCTCCCCCGCCCTTTGTTCAGTCACAGCAGAGAAGGCCACAACCACTCCCTCAGTGAGGGTAGTGTTCCAACCTCCCTCAGCACCGCCCACTCTCCGCAGGTTACCATGGACAACAAATGCTGCATTCAGAGGCCAGGGCTTTCTGAGAATGCCAAGGGCAGACATGATGACCTTAGATGATTTCCTCTTGTGTCAGATTTGGTAAACTTTAGGAGCTAGGAAATGGTCCACTTTACAGAAATGTTCATATTTACTGGCATTTCATATATACTCTGCTATAACATTGTCCTGATTCTTTCTGTATATTCTTAACTTATGTTTTTGTTTTCCTTAATCAAAGTGTGTCTTTTAAATCTTTTCAAAGAATATTCTTTGGGCTTACTACATCACCTGAATTTTATTCGTTTTCTGTTGTATTAAGTGCTGCTCATATCGTTATTTTTCTTCTTTCTATGTTCTCAGGTTTTATTATTTTGATATTCTGATGTCAATTAAAACACTTGGATTTTCATTTTAATAAATCTTTTTACTTATACTGATTTGAACTTTTGAAGATTCCAGCTAACTTGTAAGTTTCTAAGGGTCAGGTGCTCTACATTGTTGCTGGCCTAAAGACTTAGTTCACCCTATAGCAATGTATATATGGACCTATTTTCCCCTCGACTTTCTGTGATTACCTACATCTCACCTTCCTTTGCAGAAAGCCATTTGAAATACCCTTTACTTATTAAAGAGCCAATAAGTCTTTGAAATAATGTGTATTTTTTAGAGAAATATTCTTATATAATAAGGCAGAAAATCTGACCTGCCATAGTTTTCAAATCAGCATAATTTCACTCTTCTCAATGTTGAATCGGTTGTATTACACAACCTTTGAGTATTTAGCTTTATCAATGACATGTACTTTAAAAATGTTTGAGAGATCCTACCAGTCTTTGAAAACATCCTTGTTCCTTGTTTCAGTTCCAGTTTTATGTATATGTTCTGCCTTGCACCTGATTATACCAACATTAGATGGATGGCCTAGGGAATCTAATACTGGTATTGACTGTTTTTGCTGATTGTCTCCCCTTGTAGCTGATTTCTTCCTTTTGTGTAAATTTAGATCATGAGCTCATGTTTAGCTAAACAGCTGACCTTGTAAGAGGCATCGGTGTGAACTATCGGAAGCTTCAGCAGAAAGTCGGCAAAGATTTATTTGTGTCCCTCCAATGAGTTGACCACAAGGACCCCGTTTTCTAGAAGTGTTGGTCCAATACTCCCTCTAGGGGTAGGGGACTTAGACCGGGCTGCTTTCAGCCACCGATCTTGGGCAGGGGCAGTGGTCGGCCGGTGGCCCGGGAAGGAGCCTATCTGCGTGTGACCCTGGGAATCATCTCTCCTGCGAACTTCGGTCACCTGGCAGGAAGCTACGATGCCCAGACCTATGGTTAGCTGTGCAGCAAGGTGTACTGCGCGGACAGGTTCCACACACACTTCAACTAAGTGGGCGGCCTGAGTGGAAAAGTGAGAGTTTGGGCAGCTGTGCAGACAAAGAAGGCGCCCTATGGCTTGGGCCTAAATGCTTGTGACACCTCACTGGGCCTGCCGGGCACTGAGGGCCCTGCCCTCTGCCCCCTGCTCCCCTGCCCTTTCTTCAGTCACAGCAGAGATGGCCCCACCGACTCCTTCAGTGAGGGCAGTGTTCCCACCTCCCTCAGCCCCACACCCTCCCGGCAGGTTACCATGGACTACAGATGCTGCATTCTTAGGCCAGGGCGTCCCGGGAATGCCAAGGGCAGACATGATGACCTTAAATGATTTCCTCTTGTGTCACTTTTGGTAAACTTTAGGAGCTAGGAAATGGTCCACTTTACACAAATGTTCAAATTTACTGGCATTTCATATATTCTCTGCTATAACATTGTCCTGATTCTTTCTGTATATTCTTTGCTTATGTTTTGGTTTTCCTTAATCAAAGTGTGTCTTTTACATCTTGTCAAAGAATATTCTTTGGACTTACTACATATCCTGAATTTTATAAGTTTTCTATTGTATTAAGTTCTGCTCATATCTTTATTTATATTTTTACTATGTTCTCAGGTTTATTGTTTTGATATTCTGATATCAATTAAAACACTTGGTTATTCATTTTAATAAATCTTTTTACTTATAAAGATATGAACTTTTAAAGATTCCAGCTTACTTGTAAGTTTCTAAGGGTCAGGTCCTCTATATTGTGGCTGGCCTAAGTCTTAGTTCACCATATAGCAATGTATATATTGACCTATTTTCCCCTCGAGTCTCTGTGATTCCCTACATCTCACCTTTCTTTGCAGGCAAGGCATTTGAAATACCCTTAACTTATTTCACAGCTAATAAGTGTTTGAAATAATGTGTATTTTTTAGAAAAATCTTCTTATATAATTAGGCAGAAAATCTGACCTGCCTTAGTTTTCAAAACAGCATAATTTCACTCTTCTCAGTGATGAATCCGTTGTATTACACAACCATTGTGTATTTAGCTTTATCAATGACATGTACTTTAAAAATGTTTGAGAGATCCTACCACTCTTTGAAAACATCCTTGTTCCTTGTTTCAGTTCCAGTTTTGTGTATACTTTCTGCCTTGCACCTGATTATTCCAACATCTGATGGATGGCCTAGGGAATCTAATTCTGGTATTGATTGTTTTTGCTGATTGTCTCCCCTTGTAGCTGATTTCTTCCTTTTGTGTAAATTTAGATCATGAGCTCATGTTTAGCTAAACAGCTGACCTTGTAAGAGGCATCGGTGTGAACTATCGGAAGCTTCAGCAGAAAGTCGGCAAAGATTTATTTGTGTACCTAAAATGAGTTGCCCTCGAGGACCCCGTTTTCTACAAGTGTTGGTCCAATACGCCCTCCAGAGGCAGGGGATTCAGACAGGGCTGCTTTGCGGTCCCCGATCTGGGGCAGGGGCAGTGGGCGGCCTGTGGCCCGGGCAGGAGACTCACCACGTGTGTCACAGGGACCCATCTGCCTGCGAACTTCGGTCCACGGGCAGGAAGCTAGGATGCTCAGACGTATGGTTAGCTGTGCAGCGAGGTGTACTGGGCGGACAGGTTCCACACACACTTCAAGTAAGAGGGTGGCCTGAGTGGAAAGGTGAGAGTTTGGGCAGCTGTGCAGACAAAGATGGCGCCCTTTGGCCTGTGCCTAAATGCTTGTGACACCCCACTGGGCCTGCCGGGTTCTGAGGGCCCAGCCCTGGGACCCCTGCTCCCCCGCCCTTTGTTCAGTCACAGCAGAGAAGGCCACAACCACTCCCTCAGTGAGGGTAGTGTTCCAACCTCCCTCAGCACCGCCCACTCTCCGCAGGTTACCATGGACAACAAATGCTGCATTCAGAGGCCAGGGCTTTCTGAGAATGCCAAGGGCAGACATGATGACCTTAGATGATTTCCTCTTGTGTCAGATTTGGTAAACTTTAGGAGCTAGGAAATGGTCCACTTTACAGAAATGTTCATATTTACTGGCATTTCATATATACTCTGCTATAACATTGTCCTGATTCTTTCTGTATATTCTTAACTTATGTTTTTGTTTTCCTTAATCAAAGTGTGTCTTTTAAATCTTTTCAAAGAATATTCTTTGGGCTTACTACATCACCTGAATTTTATTCGTTTTCTGTTGTATTAAGTGCTGCTCATATCGTTATTTTTCTTCTTTCTATGTTCTCAGGTTTTATTATTTTGATATTCTGATGTCAATTAAAACACTTGGATTTTCATTTTAATAAATCTTTTTACTTATACTGATTTGAACTTTTGAAGATTCCAGCTAACTTGTAAGTTTCTAAGGGTCAGGTGCTCTACATTGTTGCTGGCCTAAAGACTTAGTTCACCCTATAGCAATGTATATATGGACCTATTTTCCCCTCGACTTTCTGTGATTACCTACATCTCACCTTCCTTTGCAGAAAGCCATTTGAAATACCCTTTACTTATTAAACAGCCAATAAGTCTTTGAAATAATGTGTATTTTTTAGAGAAATATTCTTATATAATAAGGCAGAAAATCTGACCTGCCATAGTTTTCAAATCAGCATAATTTCACTCTTCTCAATGTTGAATCGGTTGTATTACACAACCTTTGAGTATTTAGCTTTATCAATGACATGTACTTTAAAAATGTTTGAGAGATCCTACCAGTCTTTGAAAACATCCTTGTTCCTTGTTTCAGTTCCAGTTTTATGTATATGTTCTGCCTTGCACCTGATTATACCAACATTAGATGGATGGCCTAGGGAATCTAATACTGGTATTGACTGTTTTTGCTGATTGTCTCCCCTTGTAGCTGATTTCTTCCTTTTGTGTAAATTTAGATCATGAGCTCATGTTTAGCTAAACAGCTGACCTTGTAAGAGGCATCGGTGTGAACTATCGGAAGCTTCAGCAGAAAGTCGGCAAAGATTTATTTGTGTCCCTCCAATGAGTTGACCACAAGGACCCCGTTTTCTAGAAGTGTTGGTCCAATACTCCCTCTAGGGGTAGGGGACTTAGACCGGGCTGCTTTCAGCCACCGATCTTGGGCAGGGGCAGTGGTCGGCCGGTGGCCCAGGAAGGAGCCTATCTGCGTGTGACCCTGGGAATCATCTCTCCTGCGAACTTCGGTCACCTGGCAGGAAGCTACGATGCCCAGACCTATGGTTAGCTGTGCAGCAAGGTGTACTGCGCGGACAGGTTCCACACACACTTCAACTAAGTGGGCGGCCTGAGTGGAAAAGTGAGAGTTTGGGCAGCTGTGCAGACAAAGAAGGCGCCCTATGGCTTGGGCCTAAATGCTTGTGACACCTCACTGGGCCTGCCGGGCACTGAGGGCCCTGCCCTGTGCCCCCTGCTCCCCTGCCCTTTCTTCAGTCACAGCAGAGATGGCCCCACCGACTCCTTCAGTGAGGGCAGTGTTCCCACCTCCCTCAGCCCCACACCCTCCCGGCAGGTTACCATGGACTACAGATGCTGCATTCTGAGGCCAGGGCGTCCCGGGAATGCCAAGGGCAGACATGATGACCTTAAATGATTTCCTCTTGTGTCACTTTTGGTAAACTTTAGGAGCTAGGAAATGGTCCACTTTACACAAATGTTCAAATTTACTGGCATTTCATATATTCTCTGCTATAACATTGTCCTGATTCTTTCTGTATATTCTTTGCTTATGTTTTGGTTTTCCTTAATCAAAGTGTGTCTTTTACATCTTGTCAAAGAATATTCTTTGGACTTACTACATATCCTGAATTTTATAAGTTTTCTATTGTATTAAGTTCTGCTCATATCTTTATTTATATTTTTACTATGTTCTCAGGTTTATTGTTTTGATATTCTGATATCAATTAAAACACTTGGTTATTCATTTTAATAAATCTTTTTACTTATAAAGATATGAACTTTTAAAGATTCCAGCTTACTTGTAAGTTTCTAAGGGTCAGGTCCTCTATATTGTGGCTGGCCTAAGTCTTAGTTCACCATATAGCAATGTATATATTGACCTATTTTCCCCTCGAGTCTCTGTGATTCCCTACATCTCACCTTTCTTTGCAGGCAAGCCATTTGAAATACCCTTAACTTATTTCACAGCTAATAAGTGTTTGAAATAATGTGTATTTTTTAGAAAAATCTTCTTATATAATTAGGCAGAAAATCTGACCTGCCTTAGTTTTCAAAACAGCATAATTTCACTCTTCTCAGTGATGAATCCGTTGTATTACACAACCATTGTGTATTTAGCTTTATCAATGACATGTACTTTAAAAATGTTTGAGAGATCCTACCACTCTTTGAAAACATCCTTGTTCCTTGTTTCAGTTCCAGTTTTGTGTATACTTTCTGCCTTGCACCTGATTATTCCAACATCTGATGGATGGCCTAGGGAATCTAATTCTGGTATTGATTGTTTTTGCTGATTGTCTCCCCTTGTAGCTGATTTCTTCCTTTTGTGTAAATTTAGATCATGAGCTCATGTTTAGCTAAACAGCTGACCTTGTAAGAGGCATCGGTGTGAACTATCGGAAGCTTCAGCAGAAAGTCGGCAAAGATTTATTTGTGTACCTAAAATGAGTTGCCCTCGAGGACCCCGTTTTCTACAAGTGTTGGTCCAATACGCCCTCCAGAGGCAGGGGATTCAGACAGGGCTGCTTTGCGGTCCCCGATCTGGGGCAGGGGCAGTGGGCGGCCTGTGGCCCGGGCAGTAGACTCACCACGTGTGTCACAGGGACCCATCTGCCTGCGAACTTCGGTCCACGGGCAGGAAGCTAGGATGCTCAGACGTATGGTTAGCTGTGCAGCGAGGTGTACTGGGCGGACAGGTTCCACACACACTTCAAGTAAGAGGGTGGCCTGAGTGGAAAGGTGAGAGTTTGGGCAGCTGTGCAGACAAAGATGGCGCCCTTTGGCCTGGGCCTAAATGCTTGTGACACCCCACTGGGCCTGCCGGGTTCTGAGGGCCCAGCCCTGGGACCCCTGCTCCCCCGCCCTTTGTTCAGTCACAGCAGAGAAGGCCACAACCACTCCCTCAGTGAGGGTAGTGTTCCAACCTCCCTCAGCACCGCCCACTCTCCGCAGGTTACCATGGACAACAAATGCTGCATTCAGAGGCCAGGGCTTTCTGAGAATGCCAAGGGCAGACATGATGACCTTAGATGA
The DNA here is from genome assembly GCF_964165515.1 of Mesoplodon bidens. Lineage (NCBI taxonomy): Eukaryota > Metazoa > Chordata > Mammalia > Artiodactyla > Ziphiidae > Mesoplodon > Mesoplodon bidens. The sequence goes on along the minus strand of NW_027672351.1, from coordinate 31,710 downwards.
TTTCCTCTTGTGTCAGATTTGGTAAACTTTAGGAGCTAGGAAATGGTCCACTTTACAGAAATGTTCATATTTACTGGCATTTCATATATACTCTGCTATAACATTGTCCTGATTCTTTCTGTATATTCTTAACTTATGTTTTTGTTTTCCTTAATCAAAGTGTGTCTTTTAAATCTTTTCAAAGAATATTCTTTGGGCTTACTACATCACCTGAATTTTATTCGTTTTCTGTTGTATTAAGTGCTGCTCATATCGTTATTTTTCTTCTTTCTATGTTCTCAGGTTTTATTATTTTGATATTCTGATGTCAATTAAAACACTTGGATTTTCATTTTAATAAATCTTTTTACTTATACTGATTTGAACTTTTGAAGATTCCAGCTAACTTGTAAGTTTCTAAGGGTCAGGTGCTCTACATTGTTGCTGGCCTAAAGACTTAGTTCACCCTATAGCAATGTATATATGGACCTATTTTCCCCTCGACTTTCTGTGATTACCTACATCTCACCTTCCTTTGCAGAAAGCCATTTGAAATACCCTTTACTTATTAAACAGCCAATAAGTCTTTGAAATAATGTGTATTTTTTAGAGAAATATTCTTATATAATAAGGCAGAAAATCTGACCTGCCATAGTTTTCAAATCAGCATAATTTCACTCTTCTCAATGTTGAATCGGTTGTATTACACAACCTTTGAGTATTTAGCTTTATCAATGACATGTACTTTAAAAATGTTTGAGAGATCCTACCAGTCTTTGAAAACATCCTTGTTCCTTGTTTCAGTTCCAGTTTTATGTATATGTTCTGCCTTGCACCTGATTATACCAACATTAGATGGATGGCCTAGGGAATCTAATACTGGTATTGACTGTTTTTGCTGATTGTCTCCCCTTGTAGCTGATTTCTTCCTTTTGTGTAAATTTAGATCATGAGCTCATGTTTAGCTAAACAGCTGACCTTGTAAGAGGCATCGGTGTGAACTATCGGAAGCTTCAGCAGAAAGTCGGCAAAGATTTATTTGTGTCCCTCCAATGAGTTGACCACAAGGACCCCGTTTTCTAGAAGTGTTGGTCCAATACTCCCTCTAGGGGTAGGGGACTTAGACCGGGCTGCTTTCAGCCACCGATCTTGGGCAGGGGCAGTGGTCGGCCGGTGGCCCGGGAAGGAGCCTATCTGCGTGTGACCCTGGGAATCATCTCTCCTGCGAACTTCGGTCACCTGGCAGGAAGCTACGATGCCCAGACCTATGGTTAGCTGTGCAGCAAGGTGTACTGCGCGGACAGGTTCCACACACACTTCAACTAAGTGGGCGGCCTGAGTGGAAAAGTGAGAGTTTGGGCAGCTGTGCAGACAAAGAAGGCGCCCTATGGCTTGGGCCTAAATGCTTGTGACACCTCACTGGGCCTGCCGGGCACTGAGGGCCCTGCCCTCTGCCCCCTGCTCCCCTGCCCTTTCTTCAGTCACAGCAGAGATGGCCCCACCGACTCCTTCAGTGAGGGCAGTGTTCCCACCTCCCTCAGCCCCACACCCTCCCGGCAGGTTACCATGGACTACAGATGCTGCATTCTGAGGCCAGGGCGTCCCGGGAATGCCAAGGGCAGACATGATGACCTTAAATGATTTCCTCTTGTGTCACTTTTGGTAAACTTTAGGAGCTAGGAAATGGTCCACTTTACACAAATGTTCAAATTTACTGGCATTTCATATATTCTCTGCTATAACATTGTCCTGATTCTTTCTGTATATTCTTTGCTTATGTTTTGGTTTTCCTTAATCAAAGTGTGTCTTTTACATCTTGTCAAAGAATATTCTTTGGACTTACTACATATCCTGAATTTTATAAGTTTTCTATTGTATTAAGTTCTGCTCATATCTTTATTTATATTTTTACTATGTTCTCAGGTTTATTGTTTTGATATTCTGATATCAATTAAAACACTTGGTTATTCATTTTAATAAATCTTTTTACTTATAAAGATATGAACTTTTAAAGATTCCAGCTTACTTGTAAGTTTCTAAGGGTCAGGTCCTCTATATTGTGGCTGGCCTAAGTCTTAGTTCACCATATAGCAATGTATATATTGACCTATTTTCCCCTCGAGTCTCTGTGATTCCCTACATCTCACCTTTCTTTGCAGGCAAGCCATTTGAAATACCCTTAACTTATTTCACAGCTAATAAGTGTTTGAAATAATGTGTATTTTTTAGAAAAATCTTCTTATATAATTAGGCAGAAAATCTGACCTGCCTTAGTTTTCAAAACAGCATAATTTCACTCTTCTCAGTGATGAATCCGTTGTATTACACAACCATTGTGTATTTAGCTTTATCAATGACATGTACTTTAAAAATGTTTGAGAGATCCTACCACTCTTTGAAAACATCCTTGTTCCTTGTTTCAGTTCCAGTTTTGTGTATACTTTCTGCCTTGCACCTGATTATTCCAACATCTGATGGATGGCCTAGGGAATCTAATTCTGGTATTGATTGTTTTTGCTGATTGTCTCCCCTTGTAGCTGATTTCTTCCTTTTGTGTAAATTTAGATCATGAGCTCATGTTTAGCTAAACAGCTGACCTTGTAAGAGGCATCGGTGTGAACTATCGGAAGCTTCAGCAGAAAGTCGGCAAAGATTTATTTGTGTACCTAAAATGAGTTGCCCTCGAGGACCCCGTTTTCTACAAGTGTTGGTCCAATACGCCCTCCAGAGGCAGGGGATTCAGACAGGGCTGCTTTGCGGTCCCCGATCTGGGGCAGGGGCAGTGGGCGGCCTGTGGCCCGGGCAGTAGACTCACCACGTGTGTCACAGGGACCCATCTGCCTGCGAACTTCGGTCCACGGGCAGGAAGGTAGGATGCTCAGACGTATGGTTAGCTGTGCAGCGAGGTGTACTGGGCGGACAGGTTCCACACACACTTCAAGTAAGAGGGTGGCCTGAGTGGAAAGGTGAGAGTTTGGGCAGCTGTGCAGACAAAGATGGCGCCCTTTGGCCTGGGCCTAAATGCTTGTGACACCCCACTGGGCCTGCCGGGTTCTGAGGGCCCAGCCCTGGGACCCCTGCTCCCCCGCCCTTTGTTCAGTCACAGCAGAGAAGGCCACAACCACTCCCTCAGTGAGGGTAGTGTTCCAACCTCCCTCAGCACCGCCCACTCTCCGCAGGTTACCATGGACAACAAATGCTGCATTCAGAGGCCAGGGCTTTCTGAGAATGCCAAGGGCAGACATGATGACCTTAGATGATTTCCTCTTGTGTCAGATTTGGTAAACTTTAGGAGCTAGGAAATGGTCCACTTTACAGAAATGTTCATATTTACTGGCATTTCATATATACTCTGCTATAACATTGTCCTGATTCTTTCTGTATATTCTTAACTTATGTTTTTGTTTTCCTTAATCAAAGTGTGTCTTTTAAATCTTTTCAAAGAATATTCTTTGGGCTTACTACATCACCTGAATTTTATTCGTTTTCTGTTGTATTAAGTGCTGCTCATATCGTTATTTTTCTTCTTTCTATGTTCTCAGGTTTTATTATTTTGATATTCTGATGTCAATTAAAACACTTGGATTTTCATTTTAATAAATCTTTTTACTTATACTGATTTGAACTTTTGAAGATTCCAGCTAACTTGTAAGTTTCTAAGGGTCAGGTGCTCTACATTGTTGCTGGCCTAAAGACTTAGTTCACCCTATAGCAATGTATATATGGACCTATTTTCCCCTCGACTTTCTGTGATTACCTACATCTCACCTTCCTTTGCAGAAAGCCATTTGAAATACCCTTTACTTATTAAACAGCCAATAAGTCTTTGAAATAATGTGTATTTTTTAGAGAAATATTCTTATATAATAAGGCAGAAAATCTGACCTGCCATAGTTTTCAAATCAGCATAATTTCACTCTTCTCAATGTTGAATCGGTTGTATTACACAACCTTTGAGTATTTAGCTTTATCAATGACATGTACTTTAAAAATGTTTGAGAGATCCTACCAGTCTTTGAAAACATCCTTGTTCCTTGTTTCAGTTCCAGTTTTATGTATATGTTCTGCCTTGCACCTGATTATACCAACATTAGATGGATGGCCTAGGGAATCTAATACTGGTATTGACTGTTTTTGCTGATTGTCTCCCCTTGTAGCTGATTTCTTCCTTTTGTGTAAATTTAGATCATGAGCTCATGTTTAGCTAAACAGCTGACCTTGTAAGAGGCATCGGTGTGAACTATCGGAAGCTTCAGCAGAAAGTCGGCAAAGATTTATTTGTGTCCCTCCAATGAGTTGACCACAAGGACCCCGTTTTCTAGAAGTGTTGGTCCAATACTCCCTCTAGGGGTAGGGGACTTAGACCGGGCTGCTTTCAGCCACCGATCTTGGGCAGGGGCAGTGGTCGGCCGGTGGCCCGGGAAGGAGCCTATCTGCGTGTGACCCTGGGAATCATCTCTCCTGCGAACTTCGGTCACCTGGCAGGAAGCTACGATGCCCAGACCTATGGTTAGCTGTGCAGCAAGGTGTACTGCGCGGACAGGTTCCACACACACTTCAACTAAGTGGGCGGCCTGAGTGGAAAAGTGAGAGTTTGGGCAGCTGTGCAGACAAAGAAGGCGCCCTATGGCTTGGGCCTAAATGCTTGTGACACCTCACTGGGCCTGCCGGGCACTGAGGGCCCTGCCCTGTGCCCCCTGCTCCCCTGCCCTTTCTTCAGTCACAGCAGAGATGGCCCCACCGACTCCTTCAGTGAGGGCAGTGTTCCCACCTCCCTCAGCCCCACACCCTCCCGGCAGGTTACCATGGACTACAGATGCTGCATTCTGAGGCCAGGGCGTCCCGGGAATGCCAAGGGCAGACATGATGACCTTAAATGATTTCCTCTTGTGTCACTTTTGGTAAACTTTAGGAGCTAGGAAATGGTCCACTTTACACAGATGTTCAAATTTACTGGCATTTCATATATTCTCTGCTATAACATTGTCCTGATTCTTTCTGTATATTCTTTGCTTATGTTTTGGTTTTCCTTAATCAAAGTGTGTCTTTTACATCTTGTCAAAGAATATTCTTTGGACTTACTACATATCCTGAATTTTATAAGTTTTCTATTGTATTAAGTTCTGCTCATATCTTTATTTATATTTTTACTATGTTCTCAGGTTTATTGTTTTGATATTCTGATATCAATTAAAACACTTGGTTATTCATTTTAATAAATCTTTTTACTTATAAAGATATGAACTTTTAAAGATTCCAGCTTACTTGTAAGTTTCTAAGGGTCAGGTCCTCTATATTGTGGCTGGCCTAAGTCTTAGTTCACCATATAGCAATGTATATATTGACCTATTTTCCCCTCGAGTCTCTGTGATTCCCTACATCTCACCTTTCTTTGCAGGCAAGCCATTTGAAATACCCTTAACTTATTTCACAGCTAATAAGTGTTTGAAATAATGTGTATTTTTTAGAAAAATCTTCTTATATAATTAGGCAGAAAATCTGACCTGCCTTAGTTTTCAAAACAGCATAATTTCACTCTTCTCAGTGATGAATCCGTTGTATTACACAACCATTGTGTATTTAGCTTTATCAATGACATGTACTTTAAAAATGTTTGAGAGATCCTACCACTCTTTGAAAACATCCTTGTTCCTTGTTTCAGTTCCAGTTTTGTGTATACTTTCTGCCTTGCACCTGATTATTCCAACATCTGATGGATGGCCTAGGGAATCTAATTCTGGTATTGATTGTTTTTGCTGATTGTCTCCCCTTGTAGCTGATTTCTTCCTTTTGTGTAAATTTAGATCATGAGCTCATGTTTAGCTAAACAGCTGACCTTGTAAGAGGCATCGGTGTGAACTATCGGAAGCTTCAGCAGAAAGTCGGCAAAGATTTATTTGTGTACCTAAAATGAGTTGCCCTCGAGGACCCCGTTTTCTACAAGTGTTGGTCCAATACGCCCTCCAGAGGCAGGGGATTCAGACAGGGCTGCTTTGCGGTCCCCGATCTGGGGCAGGGGCAGTGGGCGGCCTGTGGCCCGGGCAGTAGACTCACCACGTGCGTCACAGGGACCCATCTGCCTGCGAACTTCGGTCCACGGGCAGGAAGCTAGGATGCTCAGACGTATGGTTAGCTGTGCAGCGAGGTGTACTGGGCGGACAGGTTCCACACACACTTCAAGTAAGAGGGTGGCCTGAGTGGAAAGGTGAGAGTTTGGGCAGCTGTGCAGACAAAGATGGCGCCCTTTGGCCTGGGCCTAAATGCTTGTGACACCCCACTGGGCCTGCCGGGTTCTGAGGGCCCAGCCCTGGGACCCCTGCTCCCCCGCCCTTTGTTCAGTCACAGCAGAGAAGGCCACAACCACTCCCTCAGTGAGGGTAGTGTTCCAACCTCCCTCAGCACCGCCCACTCTCCGCAGGTTACCATGGACAACAAATGCTGCATTCAGAGGCCAGGGCTTTCTGAGAATGCCAAGGGCAGACATGATGACCTTAGATGATTTCCTCTTGTGTCAGATTTGGTAAACTTTAGGAGCTAGGAAATGGTCCACTTTACAGAAATGTTCATATTTACTGGCATTTCATATATACTCTGCTATAACATTGTCCTGATTCTTTCTGTATATTCTTAACTTATGTTTTTGTTTTCCTTAATCAAAGTGTGTCTTTTAAATCTTTTCAAAGAATATTCTTTGGGCTTACTACATCACCTGAATTTTATTCGTTTTCTGTTGTATTAAGTGCTGCTCATATCGTTATTTTTCTTCTTTCTATGTTCTCAGGTTTTATTATTTTGATATTCTGATGTCAATTAAAACACTTGGATTTTCATTTTAATAAATCTTTTTACTTATACTGATTTGAACTTTTGAAGATTCCAGCTAACTTGTAAGTTTCTAAGGGTCAGGTGCTCTACATTGTTGCTGGCCTAAAGACTTAGTTCACCCTATAGCAATGTATATATGGACCTATTTTCCCCTCGACTTTCTGTGATTACCTACATCTCACCTTCCTTTGCAGAAAGCCATTTGAAATACCCTTTACTTATTAAAGAGCCAATAAGTCTTTGAAATAATGTGTATTTTTTAGAGAAATATTCTTATATAATAAGGCAGAAAATCTGACCTGCCATAGTTTTCAAATCAGCATAATTTCACTCTTCTCAATGTTGAATCGGTTGTATTACACAACCTTTGAGTATTTAGCTTTATCAATGACATGTACTTTAAAAATGTTTGAGAGATCCTACCAGTCTTTGAAAACATCCTTGTTCCTTGTTTCAGTTCCAGTTTTATGTATATGTTCTGCCTTGCACCTGATTATACCAACATTAGATGGATGGCCTAGGGAATCTAATACTGGTATTGACTGTTTTTGCTGATTGTCTCCCCTTGTAGCTGATTTCTTCCTTTTGTGTAAATTTAGATCATGAGCTCATGTTTAGCTAAACAGCTGACCTTGTAAGAGGCATCGGTGTGAACTATCGGAAGCTTCAGCAGAAAGTCGGCAAAGATTTATTTGTGTCCCTCCAATGAGTTGACCACAAGGACCCCGTTTTCTAGAAGTGTTGGTCCAATACTCCCTCTAGGGGTAGGGGACTTAGACCGGGCTGCTTTCAGCCACCGATCTTGGGCAGGGGCAGTGGTCGGCCGGTGGCCCGGGAAGGAGCCTATCTGCGTGTGACCCTGGGAATCATCTCTCCTGCGAACTTCGGTCACCTGGCAGGAAGCTACGATGCCCAGACCTATGGTTAGCTGTGCAGCAAGGTGTACTGCGCGGACAGGTTCCACACACACTTCAACTAAGTGGGCGGCCTGAGTGGAAAAGTGAGAGTTTGGGCAGCTGTGCAGACAAAGAAGGCGCCCTATGGCTTGGGCCTAAATGCTTGTGACACCTCACTGGGCCTGCCGGGCACTGAGGGCCCTGCCCTCTGCCCCCTGCTCCCCTGCCCTTTCTTCAGTCACAGCAGAGATGGCCCCACCGACTCCTTCAGTGAGGGCAGTGTTCCCACCTCCCTCAGCCCCACACCCTCCCGGCAGGTTACCATGGACTACAGATGCTGCATTCTGAGGCCAGGGCGTCCCGGGAATGCCAAGGGCAGACATGATGACCTTAAATGATTTCCTCTTGTGTCACTTTTGGTAAACTTTAGGAGCTAGGAAATGGTCCACTTTACACAAATGTTCAAATTTACTGGCATTTCATATATTCTCTGCTATAACATTGTCCTGATTCTTTCTGTATATTCTTTGCTTATGTTTTGGTTTTCCTTAATCAAAGTGTGTCTTTTACATCTTGTCAAAGAATATTCTTTGGACTTACTACATATCCTGAATTTTATAAGTTTTCTATTGTATTAAGTTCTGCTCATATCTTTATTTATATTTTTACTATGTTCTCAGGTTTATTGTTTTGATATTCTGATATCAATTAAAACACTTGGTTATTCATTTTAATAAATCTTTTTACTTATAAAGATATGAACTTTTAAAGATTCCAGCTTACTTGTAAGTTTCTAAGGGTCAGGTCCTCTATATTGTGGCTGGCCTAAGTCTTAGTTCACCATATAGCAATGTATATATTGACCTATTTTCCCCTCGAGTCTCTGTGATTCCCTACATCTCACCTTTCTTTGCAGGCAAGGCATTTGAAATACCCTTAACTTATTTCACAGCTAATAAGTGTTTGAAATAATGTGTATTTTTTAGAAAAATCTTCTTATATAATTAGGCAGAAAATCTGACCTGCCTTAGTTTTCAAAACAGCATAATTTCACTCTTCTCAGTGATGAATCCGTTGTATTACACAACCATTGTGTATTTAGCTTTATCAATGACATGTACTTTAAAAATGTTTGAGAGATCCTACCACTCTTTGAAAACATCCTTGTTCCTTGTTTCAGTTCCAGTTTTGTGTATACTTTCTGCCTTGCACCTGATTATTCCAACATCTGATGGATGGCCTAGGGAATCTAATTCTGGTATTGATTGTTTTTGCTGATTGTCTCCCCTTGTAGCTGATTTCTTCCTTTTGTGTAAATTTAGATCATGAGCTCATGTTTAGCTAAACAGCTGACCTTGTAAGAGGCATCGGTGTGAACTATCGGAAGCTTCAGCAGAAAGTCGGCAAAGATTTATTTGTGTACCTAAAATGAGTTGCCCTCGAGGACCCCGTTTTCTACAAGTGTTGGTCCAATACGCCCTCCAGAGGCAGGGGATTCAGACAGGGCTGCTTTGCGGTCCCCGATCTGGGGCAGGGGCAGTGGGCGGCCTGTGGCCCGGGCAGGAGACTCACCACGTGTGTCACAGGGACCCATCTGCCTGCGAACTTCGGTCCACGGGCAGGAAGCTAGGATGCTCAGACGTATGGTTAGCTGTGCAGCGAGGTGTACTGGGCGGACAGGTTCCACACACACTTCAAGTAAGAGGGTGGCCTGAGTGGAAAGGTGAGAGTTTGGGCAGCTGTGCAGACAAAGATGGCGCCCTTTGGCCTGGGCCTAAATGCTTGTGACACCCCACTGGGCCTGCCGGGTTCTGAGGGCCCAGCCCTGGGACCCCTGCTCCCCCGCCCTTTGTTCAGTCACAGCAGAGAAGGCCACAACCACTCCCTCAGTGAGGGTAGTGTTCCAACCTCCCTCAGCACCGCCCACTCTCCGCAGGTTACCATGGACAACAAATGCTGCATTCAGAGGCCAGGGCTTTCTGAGAATGCCAAGGGCAGACATGATGACCTTAGATGATTTCCTCTTGTGTCAGATTTGGTAAACTTTAGGAGCTAGGAAATGGTCCACTTTACAGAAATGTTCATATTTACTGGCATTTCATATATACTCTGCTATAACATTGTCCTGATTCTTTCTGTATATTCTTAACTTATGTTTTTGTTTTCCTTAATCAAAGTGTGTCTTTTAAATCTTTTCAAAGAATATTCTTTGGGCTTACTACATCACCTGAATTTTATTCGTTTTCTGTTGTATTAAGTGCTGCTCATATCGTTATTTTTCTTCTTTCTATGTTCTCAGGTTTTATTATTTTGATATTCTGATGTCAATTAAAACACTTGGATTTTCATTTTAATAAATCTTTTTACTTATACTGATTTGAACTTTTGAAGATTCCAGCTAACTTGTAAGTTTCTAAGGGTCAGGTGCTCTACATTGTTGCTGGCCTAAAGACTTAGTTCACCCTATAGCAATGTATATATGGACCTATTTTCCCCTCGACTTTCTGTGATTACCTACATCTCACCTTCCTTTGCAGAAAGCCATTTGAAATACCCTTTACTTATTAAACAGCCAATAAGTCTTTGAAATAATGTGTATTTTTTAGAGAAATATTCTTATATAATAAGGCAGAAAATCTGACCTGCCATAGTTTTCAAATCAGCATAATTTCACTCTTCTCAATGTTGAATCGGTTGTATTACACAACCTTTGAGTATTTAGCTTTATCAATGACATGTACTTTAAAAATGTTTGAGAGATCCTACCAGTCTTTGAAAACATCCTTGTTCCTTGTTTCAGTTCCAGTTTTATGTATATGTTCTGCCTTGCACCTGATTATACCAACATTAGATGGATGGCCTAGGGAATCTAATACTGGTATTGACTGTTTTTGCTGATTGTCTCCCCTTGTAGCTGATTTCTTCCTTTTGTGTAAATTTAGATCATGAGCTCATGTTTAGCTAAACAGCTGACCTTGTAAGAGGCATCGGTGTGAACTATCGGAAGCTTCAGCAGAAAGTCGGCAAAGATTTATTTGTGTCCCTCCAATGAGTTGACCACAAGGACCCCGTTTTCTAGAAGTGTTGGTCCAATACTCCCTCTAGGGGTAGGGGACTTAGACCGGGCTGCTTTCAGCCACCGATCTTGGGCAGGGGCAGTGGTCGGCCGGTGGCCCAGGAAGGAGCCTATCTGCGTGTGACCCTGGGAATCATCTCTCCTGCGAACTTCGGTCACCTGGCAGGAAGCTACGATGCCCAGACCTATGGTTAGCTGTGCAGCAAGGTGTACTGCGCGGACAGGTTCCACACACACTTCAACTAAGTGGGCGGCCTGAGTGGAAAAGTGAGAGTTTGGGCAGCTGTGCAGACAAAGAAGGCGCCCTATGGCTTGGGCCTAAATGCTTGTGACACCTCACTGGGCCTGCCGGGCACTGAGGGCCCTGCCCTGTGCCCCCTGCTCCCCTGCCCTTTCTTCAGTCACAGCAGAGATGGCCCCACCGACTCCTTCAGTGAGGGCAGTGTTCCCACCTCCCTCAGCCCCACACCCTCCCGGCAGGTTACCATGGACTACAGATGCTGCATTCTGAGGCCAGGGCGTCCCGGGAATGCCAAGGGCAGACATGATGACCTTAAATGATTTCCTCTTGTGTCACTTTTGGTAAACTTTAGGAGCTAGGAAATGGTCCACTTTACACAAATGTTCAAATTTACTGGCATTTCATATATTCTCTGCTATAACATTGTCCTGATTCTTTCTGTATATTCTTTGCTTATGTTTTGGTTTTCCTTAATCAAAGTGTGTCTTTTACATCTTGTCAAAGAATATTCTTTGGACTTACTACATATCCTGAATTTTATAAGTTTTCTATTGTATTAAGTTCTGCTCATATCTTTATTTATATTTTTACTATGTTCTCAGGTTTATTGTTTTGATATTCTGATATCAATTAAAACACTTGGTTATTCATTTTAATAAATCTTTTTACTTATAAAGATATGAACTTTTAAAGATTCCAGCTTACTTGTAAGTTTCTAAGGGTCAGGTCCTCTATATTGTGGCTGGCCTAAGTCTTAGTTCACCATATAGCAATGTATATATTGACCTATTTTCCCCTCGAGTCTCTGTGATTCCCTACATCTCACCTTTCTTTGCAGGCAAGCCATTTGAAATACCCTTAACTTATTTCACAGCTAATAAGTGTTTGAAATAATGTGTATTTTTTAGAAAAATCTTCTTATATAATTAGGCAGAAAATCTGACCTGCCTTAGTTTTCAAAACAGCATAATTTCACTCTTCTCAGTGATGAATCCGTTGTATTACACAACCATTGTGTATTTAGCTTTATCAATGACATGTACTTTAAAAATGTTTGAGAGATCCTACCACTCTTTGAAAACATCCTTGTTCCTTGTTTCAGTTCCAGTTTTGTGTATACTTTCTGCCTTGCACCTGATTATTCCAACATCTGATGGATGGCCTAGGGAATCTAATTCTGGTATTGATTGTTTTTGCTGATTGTCTCCCCTTGTAGCTGATTTCTTCCTTTTGTGTAAATTTAGATCATGAGCTCATGTTTAGCTAAACAGCTGACCTTGTAAGAGGCATCGGTGTGAACTATCGGAAGCTTCAGCAGAAAGTCGGCAAAGATTTATTTGTGTACCTAAAATGAGTTGCCCTCGAGGACCCCGTTTTCTACAAGTGTTGGTCCAATACGCCCTCCAGAGGCAGGGGATTCAGACAGGGCTGCTTTGCGGTCCCCGATCTGGGGCAGGGGCAGTGGGCGGCCTGTGGCCCGGGCAGTAGACTCACCACGTGTGTCACAGGGACCCATCTGCCTGCGAACTTCGGTCCACGGGCAGGAAGCTAGGATGCTCAGACGTATGGTTAGCTGTGCAGCGAGGTGTACTGGGCGGACAGGTTCCACACACACTTCAAGTAAGAGGGTGGCCTGAGTGGAAAGGTGAGAGTTTGGGCAGCTGTGCAGACAAAGATGGCGCCCTTTGGCCTGTGCCTAAATGCTTGTGACACCCCACTGGGCCTGCCGGGTTCTGAGGGCCCAGCCCTGGGACCCCTGCTCCCCCGCCCTTTGTTCAGTCACAGCAGAGAAGGCCACAACCACTCCCTCAGTGAGGGTAGTGTTCCAACCTCCCTCAGCACCGCCCACTCTCCGCAGGTTACCATGGACAACAAATGCTGCATTCAGAGGCCAGGGCTTTCTGAGAATGCCAAGGGCAGACATGATGACCTTAGATGATTTCCTCTTGTGTCAGATTTGGTAAACTTTAGGAGCTAGGAAATGGTCCACTTTACAGAAATGTTCATATTTACTGGCATTTCATATATACTCTGCTATAACATTGTCCTGATTCTTTCTGTATATTCTTAACTTATGTTTTTGTTTTCCTTAATCAAAGTGTGTCTTTTAAATCTTTTCAAAGAATATTCTTTGGGCTTACTACATCACCTGAATTTTATTCGTTTTCTGTTGTATTAAGTGCTGCTCATATCGTTATTTTTCTTCTTTCTATGTTCTCAGGTTTTATTATTTTGATATTCTGATGTCAATTAAAACACTTGGATTTTCATTTTAATAAATCTTTTTACTTATACTGATTTGAACTTTTGAAGATTCCAGCTAACTTGTAAGTTTCTAAGGGTCAGGTGCTCTACATTGTTGCTGGCCTAAAGACTTAGTTCACCCTATAGCAATGTATATATGGACCTATTTTCCCCTCGACTTTCTGTGATTACCTACATCTCACCTTCCTTTGCAGAAAGCCATTTGAAATACCCTTTACTTATTAAAGAGCCAATAAGTCTTTGAAATAATGTGTATTTTTTAGAGAAATATTCTTATATAATAAGGCAGAAAATCTGACCTGCCATAGTTTTCAAATCAGCATAATTTCACTCTTCTCAATGTTGAATCGGTTGTATTACACAACCTTTGAGTATTTAGCTTTATCAATGACATGTACTTTAAAAATGTTTGAGAGATCCTACCAGTCTTTGAAAACATCCTTGTTCCTTGTTTCAGTTCCAGTTTTATGTATATGTTCTGCCTTGCACCTGATTATACCAACATTAGATGGATGGCCTAGGGAATCTAATACTGGTATTGACTGTTTTTGCTGATTGTCTCCCCTTGTAGCTGATTTCTTCCTTTTGTGTAAATTTAGATCATGAGCTCATGTTTAGCTAAACAGCTGACCTTGTAAGAGGCATCGGTGTGAACTATCGGAAGCTTCAGCAGAAAGTCGGCAAAGATTTATTTGTGTCCCTCCAATGAGTTGACCACAAGGACCCCGTTTTCTAGAAGTGTTGGTCCAATACTCCCTCTAGGGGTAGGGGACTTAGACCGGGCTGCTTTCAGCCACCGATCTTGGGCAGGGGCAGTGGTCGGCCGGTGGCCCGGGAAGGAGCCTATCTGCGTGTGACCCTGGGAATCATCTCTCCTGCGAACTTCGGTCACCTGGCAGGAAGCTACGATGCCCAGACCTATGGTTAGCTGTGCAGCAAGGTGTACTGCGCGGACAGGTTCCACACACACTTCAACTAAGTGGGCGGCCTGAGTGGAAAAGTGAGAGTTTGGGCAGCTGTGCAGACAAAGAAGGCGCCCTATGGCTTGGGCCTAAATGCTTGTGACACCTCACTGGGCCTGCCGGGCACTGAGGGCCCTGCCCTGTGCCCCCTGCTCCCCTGCCCTTTCTTCAGTCACAGCAGAGATGGCCCCACCGACTCCTTCAGTGAGGGCAGTGTTCCCACCTCCCTCAGCCCCACACCCTCCCGGCAGGTTACCATGGACTACAGATGCTGCATTCTGAGGCCAGGGCGTCCCGGGAATGCCAAGGGCAGACATGATGACCTTAAATGATTTCCTCTTGTGTCACTTTTGGTAAACTTTAGGAGCTAGGAAATGGTCCACTTTACACAAATGTTCAAATTTACTGGCATTTCATATATTCTCTGCTATAACATTGTCCTGATTCTTTCTGTATATTCTTTGCTTATGTTTTGGTTTTCCTTAATCAAAGTGTGTCTTTTACATCTTGTCAAAGAATATTCTTTGGACTTACTACATATCCTGAATTTTATAAGTTTTCTATTGTATTAAGTTCTGCTCATATCTTTATTTATATTTTTACTATGTTCTCAGGTTTATTGTTTTGATATTCTGATATCAATTAAAACACTTGGTTATTCATTTTAATAAATCTTTTTACTTATAAAGATATGAACTTTTAAAGATTCCAGCTTACTTGTAAGTTTCTAAGGGTCAGGTCCTCTATATTGTGGCTGGCCTAAGTCTTAGTTCACCATATAGCAATGTATATATTGACCTATTTTCCCCTCGAGTCTCTGTGATTCCCTACATCTCACCTTTCTTTGCAGGCAAGCCATTTGAAATACCCTTAACTTATTTCACAGCTAATAAGTGTTTGAAATAATGTGTATTTTTTAGAAAAATCTTCTTATATAATTAGGCAGAAAATCTGACCTGCCTTAGTTTTCAAAACAGCATAATTTCACTCTTCTCAGTGATGAATCCGTTGTATTACACAACCATTGTGTATTTAGCTTTATCAATGACATGTACTTTAAAAATGTTTGAGAGATCCTACCACTCTTTGAAAACATCCTTGTTCCTTGTTTCAGTTCCAGTTTTGTGTATACTTTCTGCCTTGCACCTGATTATTCCAACATCTGATGGATGGCCTAGGGAATCTAATTCTGGTATTGATTGTTTTTGCTGATTGTCTCCCCTTGTAGCTGATTTCTTCCTTTTGTGTAAATTTAGATCATGAGCTCATGTTTAGCTAAACAGCTGACCTTGTAAGAGGCATCGGTGTGAACTATCGGAAGCTTCAGCAGAAAGTCGGCAAAGATTTATTTGTGTACCTAAAATGAGTTGCCCTCGAGGACCCCGTTTTCTACAAGTGTTGGTCCAATACGCCCTCCAGAGGCAGGGGATTCAGACAGGGCTGCTTTGCGGTCCCCGATCTGGGGCAGGGGCAGTGGGCGGCCTGTGGCCCGGGCAGTAGACTCACCACGTGTGTCACAGGGACCCATCTGCCTGCGAACTTCGGTCCACGGGCAGGAAGCTAGGATGCTCAGACGTATGGTTAGCTGTGCAGCGAGGTGTACTGGGCGGACAGGTTCCACACACACTTCAAGTAAGAGGGTGGCCTGAGTGGAAAGGTGAGAGTTTGGGCAGCTGTGCAGACAAAGATGGCGCCCTTTGGCCTGTGCCTAAATGCTTGTGACACCCCACTGGGCCTGCCGGGTTCTGAGGGCCCAGCCCTGGGACCCCTGCTCCCCCGCCCTTTGTTCAGTCACAGCAGAGAAGGCCACAACCACTCCCTCAGTGAGGGTAGTGTTCCAACCTCCCTCAGCACCGCCCACTCTCCGCAGGTTACCATGGACAACAAATGCTGCATTCAGAGGCCAGGGCTTTCTGAGAATGCCAAGGGCAGACATGATGACCTTAGATGATTTCCTCTTGTGTCAGATTTGGTAAACTTTAGGAGCTAGGAAATGGTCCACTTTACAGAAATGTTCATATTTACTGGCATTTCATATATACTCTGCTATAACATTGTCCTGATTCTTTCTGTATATTCTTAACTTATGTTTTTGTTTTCCTTAATCAAAGTGTGTCTTTTAAATCTTTTCAAAGAATATTCTTTGGGCTTACTACATCACCTGAATTTTATTCGTTTTCTGTTGTATTAAGTGCTGCTCATATCGTTATTTTTCTTCTTTCTATGTTCTCAGGTTTTATTATTTTGATATTCTGATGTCAATTAAAACACTTGGATTTTCATTTTAATAAATCTTTTTACTTATACTGATTTGAACTTTTGAAGATTCCAGCTAACTTGTAAGTTTCTAAGGGTCAGGTGCTCTACATTGTTGCTGGCCTAAAGACTTAGTTCACCCTATAGCAATGTATATATGGACCTATTTTCCCCTCGACTTTCTGTGATTACCTACATCTCACCTTCCTTTGCAGAAAGCCATTTGAAATACCCTTTACTTATTAAACAGCCAATAAGTCTTTGAAATAATGTGTATTTTTTAGAGAAATATTCTTATATAATAAGGCAGAAAATCTGACCTGCCATAGTTTTCAAATCAGCATAATTTCACTCTTCTCAATGTTGAATCGGTTGTATTACACAACCTTTGAGTATTTAGCTTTATCAATGACATGTACTTTAAAAATGTTTGAGAGATCCTACCAGTCTTTGAAAACATCCTTGTTCCTTGTTTCAGTTCCAGTTTTATGTATATGTTCTGCCTTGCACCTGATTATACCAACATTAGATGGATGGCCTAGGGAATCTAATACTGGTATTGACTGTTTTTGCTGATTGTCTCCCCTTGTAGCTGATTTCTTCCTTTTGTGTAAATTTAGATCATGAGCTCATGTTTAGCTAAACAGCTGACCTTGTAAGAGGCATCGGTGTGAACTATCGGAAGCTTCAGCAGAAAGTCGGCAAAGATTTATTTGTGTCCCTCCAATGAGTTGACCACAAGGACCCCGTTTTCTAGAAGTGTTGGTCCAATACTCCCTCTAGGGGTAGGGGACTTAGACCGGGCTGCTTTCAGCCACCGATCTTGGGCAGGGGCAGTGGTCGGCCGGTGGCCCGGGAAGGAGCCTATCTGCGTGTGACCCTGGGAATCATCTCTCCTGCGAACTTCGGTCACCTGGCAGGAAGCTACGATGCCCAGACCTATGGTTAGCTGTGCAGCAAGGTGTACTGCGCGGACAGGTTCCACACACACTTCAACTAAGTGGGCGGCCTGAGTGGAAAAGTGAGAGTTTGGGCAGCTGTGCAGACAAAGAAGGCGCCCTATGGCTTGGGCCTAAATGCTTGTGACACCTCACTGGGCCTGCCGGGCACTGAGGGCCCTGCCCTCTGCCCCCTGCTCCCCTGCCCTTTCTTCAGTCACAGCAGAGATGGCCCCACCGACTCCTTCAGTGAGGGCAGTGTTCCCACCTCCCTCAGCCCCACACCCTCCCGGCAGGTTACCATGGACTACAGATGCTGCATTCTGAGGCCAGGGCGTCCCGGGAATGCCAAGGGCAGACATGATGACCTTAAATGATTTCCTCTTGTGTCACTTTTGGTAAACTTTAGGAGCTAGGAAATGGTCCACTTTACACAAATGTTCAAATTTACTGGCATTTCATATATTCTCTGCTATAACATTGTCCTGATTCTTTCTGTATATTCTTTGCTTATGTTTTGGTTTTCCTTAATCAAAGTGTGTCTTTTACATCTTGTCAAAGAATATTCTTTGGACTTACTACATATCCTGAATTTTATAAGTTTTCTATTGTATTAAGTTCTGCTCATATCTTTATTTATATTTTTACTATGTTCTCAGGTTTATTGTTTTGATATTCTGATATCAATTAAAACACTTGGTTATTCATTTTAATAAATCTTTTTACTTATAAAGATATGAACTTTTAAAGATTCCAGCTTACTTGTAAGTTTCTAAGGGTCAGGTCCTCTATATTGTGGCTGGCCTAAGTCTTAGTTCACCATATAGCAATGTATATATTGACCTATTTTCCCCTCGAGTCTCTGTGATTCCCTACATCTCACCTTTCTTTGCAGGCAAGGCATTTGAAATACCCTTAACTTATTTCACAGCTAATAAGTGTTTGAAATAATGTGTATTTTTTAGAAAAATCTTCTTATATAATTAGGCAGAAAATCTGACCTGCCTTAGTTTTCAAAACAGCATAATTTCACTCTTCTCAGTGATGAATCCGTTGTATTACACAACCATTGTGTATTTAGCTTTATCAATGACATGTACTTTAAAAATGTTTGAGAGATCCTACCACTCTTTGAAAACATCCTTGTTCCTTGTTTCAGTTCCAGTTTTGTGTATACTTTCTGCCTTGCACCTGATTATTCCAACATCTGATGGATGGCCTAGGGAATCTAATTCTGGTATTGATTGTTTTTGCTGATTGTCTCCCCTTGTAGCTGATTTCTTCCTTTTGTGTAAATTTAGATCATGAGCTCATGTTTAGCTAAACAGCTGACCTTGTAAGAGGCATCGGTGTGAACTATCGGAAGCTTCAGCAGAAAGTCGGCAAAGATTTATTTGTGTACCTAAAATGAGTTGCCCTCGAGGACCCCGTTTTCTACAAGTGTTGGTCCAATACGCCCTCCAGAGGCAGGGGATTCAGACAGGGCTGCTTTGCGGTCCCCGATCTGGGGCAGGGGCAGTGGGCGGCCTGTGGCCCGGGCAGGAGACTCACCACGTGTGTCACAGGGACCCATCTGCCTGCGAACTTCGGTCCACGGGCAGGAAGCTAGGATGCTCAGACGTATGGTTAGCTGTGCAGCGAGGTGTACTGGGCGGACAGGTTCCACACACACTTCAAGTAAGAGGGTGGCCTGAGTGGAAAGGTGAGAGTTTGGGCAGCTGTGCAGACAAAGATGGCGCCCTTTGGCCTGTGCCTAAATGCTTGTGACACCCCACTGGGCCTGCCGGGTTCTGAGGGCCCAGCCCTGGGACCCCTGCTCCCCCGCCCTTTGTTCAGTCACAGCAGAGAAGGCCACAACCACTCCCTCAGTGAGGGTAGTGTTCCAACCTCCCTCAGCACCGCCCACTCTCCGCAGGTTACCATGGACAACAAATGCTGCATTCAGAGGCCAGGGCTTTCTGAGAATGCCAAGGGCAGACATGATGACCTTAGATGATTTCCTCTTGTGTCAGATTTGGTAAACTTTAGGAGCTAGGAAATGGTCCACTTTACAGAAATGTTCATATTTACTGGCATTTCATATATACTCTGCTATAACATTGTCCTGATTCTTTCTGTATATTCTTAACTTATGTTTTTGTTTTCCTTAATCAAAGTGTGTCTTTTAAATCTTTTCAAAGAATATTCTTTGGGCTTACTACATCACCTGAATTTTATTCGTTTTCTGTTGTATTAAGTGCTGCTCATATCGTTATTTTTCTTCTTTCTATGTTCTCAGGTTTTATTATTTTGATATTCTGATGTCAATTAAAACACTTGGATTTTCATTTTAATAAATCTTTTTACTTATACTGATTTGAACTTTTGAAGATTCCAGCTAACTTGTAAGTTTCTAAGGGTCAGGTGCTCTACATTGTTGCTGGCCTAAAGACTTAGTTCACCCTATAGCAATGTATATATGGACCTATTTTCCCCTCGACTTTCTGTGATTACCTACATCTCACCTTCCTTTGCAGAAAGCCATTTGAAATACCCTTTACTTATTAAACAGCCAATAAGTCTTTGAAATAATGTGTATTTTTTAGAGAAATATTCTTATATAATAAGGCAGAAAATCTGACCTGCCATAGTTTTCAAATCAGCATAATTTCACTCTTCTCAATGTTGAATCGGTTGTATTACACAACCTTTGAGTATTTAGCTTTATCAATGACATGTACTTTAAAAATGTTTGAGAGATCCTACCAGTCTTTGAAAACATCCTTGTTCCTTGTTTCAGTTCCAGTTTTATGTATATGTTCTGCCTTGCACCTGATTATACCAACATTAGATGGATGGCCTAGGGAATCTAATACTGGTATTGACTGTTTTTGCTGATTGTCTCCCCTTGTAGCTGATTTCTTCCTTTTGTGTAAATTTAGATCATGAGCTCATGTTTAGCTAAACAGCTGACCTTGTAAGAGGCATCGGTGTGAACTATCGGAAGCTTCAGCAGAAAGTCGGCAAAGATTTATTTGTGTCCCTCCAATGAGTTGACCACAAGGACCCCGTTTTCTAGAAGTGTTGGTCCAATACTCCCTCTAGGGGTAGGGGACTTAGACCGGGCTGCTTTCAGCCACCGATCTTGGGCAGGGGCAGTGGTCGGCCGGTGGCCCAGGAAGGAGCCTATCTGCGTGTGACCCTGGGAATCATCTCTCCTGCGAACTTCGGTCACCTGGCAGGAAGCTACGATGCCCAGACCTATGGTTAGCTGTGCAGCAAGGTGTACTGCGCGGACAGGTTCCACACACACTTCAACTAAGTGGGCGGCCTGAGTGGAAAAGTGAGAGTTTGGGCAGCTGTGCAGACAAAGAAGGCGCCCTATGGCTTGGGCCTAAATGCTTGTGACACCTCACTGGGCCTGCCGGGCACTGAGGGCCCTGCCCTGTGCCCCCTGCTCCCCTGCCCTTTCTTCAGTCACAGCAGAGATGGCCCCACCGACTCCTTCAGTGAGGGCAGTGTTCCCACCTCCCTCAGCCCCACACCCTCCCGGCAGGTTACCATGGACTACAGATGCTGCATTCTGAGGCCAGGGCGTCCCGGGAATGCCAAGGGCAGACATGATGACCTTAAATGATTTCCTCTTGTGTCACTTTTGGTAAACTTTAGGAGCTAGGAAATGGTCCACTTTACACAGATGTTCAAATTTACTGGCATTTCATATATTCTCTGCTATAACATTGTCCTGATTCTTTCTGTATATTCTTTGCTTATGTTTTGGTTTTCCTTAATCAAAGTGTGTCTTTTACATCTTGTCAAAGAATATTCTTTGGACTTACTACATATCCTGAATTTTATAAGTTTTCTATTGTATTAAGTTCTGCTCATATCTTTATTTATATTTTTACTATGTTCTCAGGTTTATTGTTTTGATATTCTGATATCAATTAAAACACTTGGTTATTCATTTTAATAAATCTTTTTACTTATAAAGATATGAACTTTTAAAGATTCCAGCTTACTTGTAAGTTTCTAAGGGTCAGGTCCTCTATATTGTGGCTGGCCTAAGTCTTAGTTCACCATATAGCAATGTATATATTGACCTATTTTCCCCTCGAGTCTCTGTGATTCCCTACATCTCACCTTTCTTTGCAGGCAAGCCATTTGAAATACCCTTAACTTATTTCACAGCTAATAAGTGTTTGAAATAATGTGTATTTTTTAGAAAAATCTTCTTATATAATTAGGCAGAAAATCTGACCTGCCTTAGTTTTCAAAACAGCATAATTTCACTCTTCTCAGTGATGAATCCGTTGTATTACACAACCATTGTGTATTTAGCTTTATCAATGACATGTACTTTAAAAATGTTTGAGAGATCCTACCACTCTTTGAAAACATCCTTGTTCCTTGTTTCAGTTCCAGTTTTGTGTATACTTTCTGCCTTGCACCTGATTATTCCAACATCTGATGGATGGCCTAGGGAATCTAATTCTGGTATTGATTGTTTTTGCTGATTGTCTCCCCTTGTAGCTGATTTCTTCCTTTTGTGTAAATTTAGATCATGAGCTCATGTTTAGCTAAACAGCTGACCTTGTAAGAGGCATCGGTGTGAACTATCGGAAGCTTCAGCAGAAAGTCGGCAAAGATTTATTTGTGTACCTAAAATGAGTTGCCCTCGAGGACCCCGTTTTCTACAAGTGTTGGTCCAATACGCCCTCCAGAGGCAGGGGATTCAGACAGGGCTGCTTTGCGGTCCCCGATCTGGGGCAGGGGCAGTGGGCGGCCTGTGGCCCGGGCAGTAGACTCACCACGTGTGTCACAGGGACCCATCTGCCTGCGAACTTCGGTCCACGGGCAGGAAGCTAGGATGCTCAGACGTATGGTTAGCTGTGCAGCGAGGTGTACTGGGCGGACAGGTTCCACACACACTTCAAGTAAGAGGGTGGCCTGAGTGGAAAGGTGAGAGTTTGGGCAGCTGTGCAGACAAAGATGGCGCCCTTTGGCCTGTGCCTAAATGCTTGTGACACCCCACTGGGCCTGCCGGGTTCTGAGGGCCCAGCCCTGGGACCCCTGCTCCCCCGCCCTTTGTTCAGTCACAGCAGAGAAGGCCACAACCACTCCCTCAGTGAGGGTAGTGTTCCAACCTCCCTCAGCACCGCCCACTCTCCGCAGGTTACCATGGACAACAAATGCTGCATTCAGAGGCCAGGGCTTTCTGAGAATGCCAAGGGCAGACATGATGACCTTAGATGATTTCCTCTTGTGTCAGATTTGGTAAACTTTAGGAGCTAGGAAATGGTCCACTTTACAGAAATGTTCATATTTACTGGCATTTCATATATACTCTGCTATAACATTGTCCTGATTCTTTCTGTATATTCTTAACTTATGTTTTTGTTTTCCTTAATCAAAGTGTGTCTTTTAAATCTTTTCAAAGAATATTCTTTGGGCTTACTACATCACCTGAATTTTATTCGTTTTCTGTTGTATTAAGTGCTGCTCATATCGTTATTTTTCTTCTTTCTATGTTCTCAGGTTTTATTATTTTGATATTCTGATGTCAATTAAAACACTTGGATTTTCATTTTAATAAATCTTTTTACTTATACTGATTTGAACTTTTGAAGATTCCAGCTAACTTGTAAGTTTCTAAGGGTCAGGTGCTCTACATTGTTGCTGGCCTAAAGACTTAGTTCACCCTATAGCAATGTATATATGGACCTATTTTCCCCTCGACTTTCTGTGATTACCTACATCTCACCTTCCTTTGCAGAAAGCCATTTGAAATACCCTTTACTTATTAAAGAGCCAATAAGTCTTTGAAATAATGTGTATTTTTTAGAGAAATATTCTTATATAATAAGGCAGAAAATCTGACCTGCCATAGTTTTCAAATCAGCATAATTTCACTCTTCTCAATGTTGAATCGGTTGTATTACACAACCTTTGAGTATTTAGCTTTATCAATGACATGTACTTTAAAAATGTTTGAGAGATCCTACCAGTCTTTGAAAACATCCTTGTTCCTTGTTTCAGTTCCAGTTTTATGTATATGTTCTGCCTTGCACCTGATTATACCAACATTAGATGGATGGCCTAGGGAATCTAATACTGGTATTGACTGTTTTTGCTGATTGTCTCCCCTTGTAGCTGATTTCTTCCTTTTGTGTAAATTTAGATCATGAGCTCATGTTTAGCTAAACAGCTGACCTTGTAAGAGGCATCGGTGTGAACTATCGGAAGCTTCAGCAGAAAGTCGGCAAAGATTTATTTGTGTCCCTCCAATGAGTTGACCACAAGGACCCCGTTTTCTAGAAGTGTTGGTCCAATACTCCCTCTAGGGGTAGGGGACATAGACCGGGCTGCTTTCAGCCACCGATCTTGGGCAGGGGCAGTGGTCGGCCGGTGGCCCGGGAAGGAGCCTATCTGCGTGTGACCCTGGGAATCATCTCTCCTGCGAACTTCGGTCACCTGGCAGGAAGCTACGATGCCCAGACCTATGGTTAGCTGTGCAGCAAGGTGTACTGCGCGGACAGGTTCCACACACACTTCAACTAAGTGGGCGGCCTGAGTGGAAAAGTGAGAGTTTGGGCAGCTGTGCAGACAAAGAAGGCGCCCTATGGCTTGGGCCTAAATGCTTGTGACACCTCACTGGGCCTGCCGGGCACTGAGGGCCCTGCCCTCTGCCCCCTGCTCCCCTGCCCTTTCTTCAGTCACAGCAGAGATGGCCCCACCGACTCCTTCAGTGAGGGCAGTGTTCCCACCTCCCTCAGCCCCACACCCTCCCGGCAGGTTACCATGGACTACAGATGCTGCATTCTTAGGCCAGGGCGTCCCGGGAATGCCAAGGGCAGACATGATGACCTTAAATGATTTCCTCTTGTGTCACTTTTGGTAAACTTTAGGAGCTAGGAAATGGTCCACTTTACACAAATGTTCAAATTTACTGGCATTTCATATATTCTCTGCTATAACATTGTCCTGATTCTTTCTGTATATTCTTTGCTTATGTTTTGGTTTTCCTTAATCAAAGTGTGTCTTTTACATCTTGTCAAAGAATATTCTTTGGACTTACTACATATCCTGAATTTTATAAGTTTTCTATTGTATTAAGTTCTGCTCATATCTTTATTTATATTTTTACTATGTTCTCAGGTTTATTGTTTTGATATTCTGATATCAATTAAAACACTTGGTTATTCATTTTAATATATCTTTTTACTTATAAAGATATGAACTTTTAAAGATTCCAGCTTACTTGTAAGTTTCTAAGGGTCAGGTCCTCTATATTGTGGCTGGCCTAAGTCTTAGTTCACCATATAGCAATGTATATATTGACCTATTTTCCCCTCGAGTCTCTGTGATTCCCTACATCTCACCTTTCTTTGCAGGCAAGCCATTTGAAATACCCTTAACTTATTTCACAGCTAATAAGTCTTTGAAATAATGTGTATTTTTTAGAAAAATCTTCTTATATAATTAGGCAGAAAATCTGACCTGCCTTAGTTTTCAAAACAGCATAATTTCACTCTTCTCAGTGATGAATCCGTTGTATTACACAACCATTGTGTATTTAGCTTTATCAATGACATGTACTTTAAAAATGTTTGAGAGATCCTACCACTCTTTGAAAACATCCTTGTTCCTTGTTTCAGTTCCAGTTTTGTGTATACTTTCTGCCTTGCACCTGATTATTCCAACATCTGATGGATGGCCTAGGGAATCTAATTCTGGTATTGATTGTTTTTGCTGATTGTCTCCCCTTGTAGCTGATTTCTTCCTTTTGTGTAAATTTAGATCATGAGCTCATGTTTAGCTAAACAGCTGACCTTGTAAGAGGCATCGGTGTGAACTATCGGAAGCTTCAGCAGAAAGTCGGCAAAGATTTATTTGTGTCCCTCCAATGAGTTGACCACAAGGACCCCGTTTTCTAGAAGTGTTGGTCCAATACTCCCTCTAGGGGTAGGGGACTTAGACCGGGCTGCTTTCAGCCACCGATCTTGGGCAGGGGCAGTGGTCGGCCGGTGGCCCGGGAAGGAGCCTATCTGCGTGTGACCCTGGGAATCATCTCTCCTGCGAACTTCGGTCACCTGGCAGGAAGCTACGATGCCCAGACCTATGGTTAGCTGTGCAGCAAGGTGTACTGCGCGGACAGGTTCCACACACACTTCAACTAAGTGGGCGGCCTGAGTGGAAAAGTGAGAGTTTGGGCAGCTGTGCAGACAAAGAAGGCGCCCTATGGCTTGGGCCTAAATGCTTGTGACACCTCACTGGGCCTGCCGGGCACTGAGGGCCCTGCCCTCTGCCCCCTGCTCCCCTGCCCTTTCTTCAGTCACAGCAGAGATGGCCCCACCGACTCCTTCAGTGAGGGCAGTGTTCCCACCTCCCTCAGCCCCACACCCTCCCGGCAGGTTACCATGGACTACAGATGCTGCATTCTTAGGCCAGGGCGTCCCGGGAATGCCAAGGGCAGACATGATGACCTTAAATGATTTCCTCTTGTGTCACTTTTGGTAAACTTTAGGAGCTAGGAAATGGTCCACTTTACACAAATGTTCAAATTTACTGGCATTTCATATATTCTCTGCTATAACATTGTCCTGATTCTTTCTGTATATTCTTTGCTTATGTTTTGGTTTTCCTTAATCAAAGTGTGTCTTTTACATCTTGTCAAAGAATATTCTTTGGACTTACTACATATCCTGAATTTTATAAGTTTTCTATTGTATTAAGTTCTGCTCATATCTTTATTTATATTTTTACTATGTTCTCAGGTTTATTGTTTTGATATTCTGATATCAATTAAAACACTTGGTTATTCATTTTAATAAATCTTTTTACTTATAAAGATATGAACTTTTAAAGATTCCAGCTTACTTGTAAGTTTCTAAGGGTCAGGTCCTCTATATTGTGGCTGGCCTAAGTCTTAGTTCACCATATAGCAATGTATATATTGACCTATTTTCCCCTCGAGTCTCTGTGATTCCCTACATCTCACCTTTCTTTGCAGGCAAGGCATTTGAAATACCCTTAACTTATTTCACAGCTAATAAGTGTTTGAAATAATGTGTATTTTTTAGAAAAATCTTCTTATATAATTAGGCAGAAAATCTGACCTGCCTTAGTTTTCAAAACAGCATAATTTCACTCTTCTCAGTGATGAATCCGTTGTATTACACAACCATTGTGTATTTAGCTTTATCAATGACATGTACTTTAAAAATGTTTGAGAGATCCTACCACTCTTTGAAAACATCCTTGTTCCTTGTTTCAGTTCCAGTTTTGTGTATACTTTCTGCCTTGCACCTGATTATTCCAACATCTGATGGATGGCCTAGGGAATCTAATTCTGGTATTGATTGTTTTTGCTGATTGTCTCCCCTTGTAGCTGATTTCTTCCTTTTGTGTAAATTTAGATCATGAGCTCATGTTTAGCTAAACAGCTGACCTTGTAAGAGGCATCGGTGTGAACTATCGGAAGCTTCAGCAGAAAGTCGGCAAAGATTTATTTGTGTACCTAAAATGAGTTGCCCTCGAGGACCCCGTTTTCTACAAGTGTTGGTCCAATACGCCCTCCAGAGGCAGGGGATTCAGACAGGGCTGCTTTGCGGTCCCCGATCTGGGGCAGGGGCAGTGGGCGGCCTGTGGCCCGGGCAGGAGACTCACCACGTGTGTCACAGGGACCCATCTGCCTGCGAACTTCGGTCCACGGGCAGGAAGCTAGGATGCTCAGACGTATGGTTAGCTGTGCAGCGAGGTGTACTGGGCGGACAGGTTCCACACACACTTCAAGTAAGAGGGTGGCCTGAGTGGAAAGGTGAGAGTTTGGGCAGCTGTGCAGACAAAGATGGCGCCCTTTGGCCTGTGCCTAAATGCTTGTGACACCCCACTGGGCCTGCCGGGTTCTGAGGGCCCAGCCCTGGGACCCCTGCTCCCCCGCCCTTTGTTCAGTCACAGCAGAGAAGGCCACAACCACTCCCTCAGTGAGGGTAGTGTTCCAACCTCCCTCAGCACCGCCCACTCTCCGCAGGTTACCATGGACAACAAATGCTGCATTCAGAGGCCAGGGCTTTCTGAGAATGCCAAGGGCAGACATGATGACCTTAGATGATTTCCTCTTGTGTCAGATTTGGTAAACTTTAGGAGCTAGGAAATGGTCCACTTTACAGAAATGTTCATATTTACTGGCATTTCATATATACTCTGCTATAACATTGTCCTGATTCTTTCTGTATATTCTTAACTTATGTTTTTGTTTTCCTTAATCAAAGTGTGTCTTTTAAATCTTTTCAAAGAATATTCTTTGGGCTTACTACATCACCTGAATTTTATTCGTTTTCTGTTGTATTAAGTGCTGCTCATATCGTTATTTTTCTTCTTTCTATGTTCTCAGGTTTTATTATTTTGATATTCTGATGTCAATTAAAACACTTGGATTTTCATTTTAATAAATCTTTTTACTTATACTGATTTGAACTTTTGAAGATTCCAGCTAACTTGTAAGTTTCTAAGGGTCAGGTGCTCTACATTGTTGCTGGCCTAAAGACTTAGTTCACCCTATAGCAATGTATATATGGACCTATTTTCCCCTCGACTTTCTGTGATTACCTACATCTCACCTTCCTTTGCAGAAAGCCATTTGAAATACCCTTTACTTATTAAACAGCCAATAAGTCTTTGAAATAATGTGTATTTTTTAGAGAAATATTCTTATATAATAAGGCAGAAAATCTGACCTGCCATAGTTTTCAAATCAGCATAATTTCACTCTTCTCAATGTTGAATCGGTTGTATTACACAACCTTTGAGTATTTAGCTTTATCAATGACATGTACTTTAAAAATGTTTGAGAGATCCTACCAGTCTTTGAAAACATCCTTGTTCCTTGTTTCAGTTCCAGTTTTATGTATATGTTCTGCCTTGCACCTGATTATACCAACATTAGATGGATGGCCTAGGGAATCTAATACTGGTATTGACTGTTTTTGCTGATTGTCTCCCCTTGTAGCTGATTTCTTCCTTTTGTGTAAATTTAGATCATGAGCTCATGTTTAGCTAAACAGCTGACCTTGTAAGAGGCATCGGTGTGAACTATCGGAAGCTTCAGCAGAAAGTCGGCAAAGATTTATTTGTGTCCCTCCAATGAGTTGACCACAAGGACCCCGTTTTCTAGAAGTGTTGGTCCAATACTCCCTCTAGGGGTAGGGGACTTAGACCGGGCTGCTTTCAGCCACCGATCTTGGGCAGGGGCAGTGGTCGGCCGGTGGCCCAGGAAGGAGCCTATCTGCGTGTGACCCTGGGAATCATCTCTCCTGCGAACTTCGGTCACCTGGCAGGAAGCTACGATGCCCAGACCTATGGTTAGCTGTGCAGCAAGGTGTACTGCGCGGACAGGTTCCACACACACTTCAACTAAGTGGGCGGCCTGAGTGGAAAAGTGAGAGTTTGGGCAGCTGTGCAGACAAAGAAGGCGCCCTATGGCTTGGGCCTAAATGCTTGTGACACCTCACTGGGCCTGCCGGGCACTGAGGGCCCTGCCCTGTGCCCCCTGCTCCCCTGCCCTTTCTTCAGTCACAGCAGAGATGGCCCCACCGACTCCTTCAGTGAGGGCAGTGTTCCCACCTCCCTCAGCCCCACACCCTCCCGGCAGGTTACCATGGACTACAGATGCTGCATTCTGAGGCCAGGGCGTCCCGGGAATGCCAAGGGCAGACATGATGACCTTAAATGATTTCCTCTTGTGTCACTTTTGGTAAACTTTAGGAGCTAGGAAATGGTCCACTTTACACAGATGTTCAAATTTACTGGCATTTCATATATTCTCTGCTATAACATTGTCCTGATTCTTTCTGTATATTCTTTGCTTATGTTTTGGTTTTCCTTAATCAAAGTGTGTCTTTTACATCTTGTCAAAGAATATTCTTTGGACTTACTACATATCCTGAATTTTATAAGTTTTCTATTGTATTAAGTTCTGCTCATATCTTTATTTATATTTTTACTATGTTCTCAGGTTTATTGTTTTGATATTCTGATATCAATTAAAACACTTGGTTATTCATTTTAATAAATCTTTTTACTTATAAAGATATGAACTTTTAAAGATTCCAGCTTACTTGTAAGTTTCTAAGGGTCAGGTCCTCTATATTGTGGCTGGCCTAAGTCTTAGTTCACCATATAGCAATGTATATATTGACCTATTTTCCCCTCGAGTCTCTGTGATTCCCTACATCTCACCTTTCTTTGCAGGCAAGCCATTTGAAATACCCTTAACTTATTTCACAGCTAATAAGTGTTTGAAATAATGTGTATTTTTTAGAAAAATCTTCTTATATAATTAGGCAGAAAATCTGACCTGCCTTAGTTTTCAAAACAGCATAATTTCACTCTTCTCAGTGATGAATCCGTTGTATTACACAACCATTGTGTATTTAGCTTTATCAATGACATGTACTTTAAAAATGTTTGAGAGATCCTACCACTCTTTGAAAACATCCTTGTTCCTTGTTTCAGTTCCAGTTTTGTGTATACTTTCTGCCTTGCACCTGATTATTCCAACATCTGATGGATGGCCTAGGGAATCTAATTCTGGTATTGATTGTTTTTGCTGATTGTCTCCCCTTGTAGCTGATTTCTTCCTTTTGTGTAAATTTAGATCATGAGCTCATGTTTAGCTAAACAGCTGACCTTGTAAGAGGCATCGGTGTGAACTATCGGAAGCTTCAGCAGAAAGTCGGCAAAGATTTATTTGTGTACCTAAAATGAGTTGCCCTCGAGGACCCCGTTTTCTACAAGTGTTGGTCCAATACGCCCTCCAGAGGCAGGGGATTCAGACAGGGCTGCTTTGCGGTCCCCGATCTGGGGCAGGGGCAGTGGGCGGCCTGTGGCCCGGGCAGTAGACTCACCACGTGTGTCACAGGGACCCATCTGCCTGCGAACTTCGGTCCACGGGCAGGAAGCTAGGATGCTCAGACGTATGGTTAGCTGTGCAGCGAGGTGTACTGGGCGGACAGGTTCCACACACACTTCAAGTAAGAGGGTGGCCTGAGTGGAAAGGTGAGAGTTTGGGCAGCTGTGCAGACAAAGATGGCGCCCTTTGGCCTGTGCCTAAATGCTTGTGACACCCCACTGGGCCTGCCGGGTTCTGAGGGCCCAGCCCTGGGACCCCTGCTCCCCCGCCCTTTGTTCAGTCACAGCAGAGAAGGCCACAACCACTCCCTCAGTGAGGGTAGTGTTCCAACCTCCCTCAGCACCGCCCACTCTCCGCAGGTTACCATGGACAACAAATGCTGCATTCAGAGGCCAGGGCTTTCTGAGAATGCCAAGGGCAGACATGATGACCTTAGATGATTTCCTCTTGTGTCAGATTTGGTAAACTTTAGGAGCTAGGAAATGGTCCACTTTACAGAAATGTTCATATTTACTGGCATTTCATATATACTCTGCTATAACATTGTCCTGATTCTTTCTGTATATTCTTAACTTATGTTTTTGTTTTCCTTAATCAAAGTGTGTCTTTTAAATCTTTTCAAAGAATATTCTTTGGGCTTACTACATCACCTGAATTTTATTCGTTTTCTGTTGTATTAAGTGCTGCTCATATCGTTATTTTTCTTCTTTCTATGTTCTCAGGTTTTATTATTTTGATATTCTGATGTCAATTAAAACACTTGGATTTTCATTTTAATAAATCTTTTTACTTATACTGATTTGAACTTTTGAAGATTCCAGCTAACTTGTAAGTTTCTAAGGGTCAGGTGCTCTACATTGTTGCTGGCCTAAAGACTTAGTTCACCCTATAGCAATGTATATATGGACCTATTTTCCCCTCGACTTTCTGTGATTACCTACATCTCACCTTCCTTTGCAGAAAGCCATTTGAAATACCCTTTACTTATTAAAGAGCCAATAAGTCTTTGAAATAATGTGTATTTTTTAGAGAAATATTCTTATATAATAAGGCAGAAAATCTGACCTGCCATAGTTTTCAAATCAGCATAATTTCACTCTTCTCAATGTTGAATCGGTTGTATTACACAACCTTTGAGTATTTAGCTTTATCAATGACATGTACTTTAAAAATGTTTGAGAGATCCTACCAGTCTTTGAAAACATCCTTGTTCCTTGTTTCAGTTCCAGTTTTATGTATATGTTCTGCCTTGCACCTGATTATACCAACATTAGATGGATGGCCTAGGGAATCTAATACTGGTATTGACTGTTTTTGCTGATTGTCTCCCCTTGTAGCTGATTTCTTCCTTTTGTGTAAATTTAGATCATGAGCTCATGT
>NW_027672352.1:0-79458 GCF_964165515.1 Mesoplodon bidens | reverse complement strand
GGCGGCAGTTCCTCCTAGGCTTCGGTGGTCCTAAGTCGTAGACGTTTCTCTTTGGGAAACAGGGAACGCCCGGGGCACACTTGATAGTCGTGAGGAGATATGAGCCTGGCCGCAGTCCTGCAAGGGCGCGGTCGTCAGTAGCTTCACTGAAGAAGCTCTGCAGACAGTGAACGGCCTAGAGACGCGCGTGCGGAGGGCAGGACCCCCCCAGAGCAAGAAATGGGAACGATGGTGTCCCGTTTCGAGGACGGGTGTCAGCGGCGTGGCGGTGCGCCTTCGCTCGTGTGCCCTCTGAATACTTCCCGTTGAAGTTCACACCAGTTGCACGTCACTTGGCGTGTGCGGCGGCAAGGTCGACCAGATGGGCAGATTTCGGTATTGGGGCGAGGGGAAAATTTCATGAATTGAGGCTCTTTTGGTTGTGAGAGTCACTACAATGTGAACAGTAGTGAAAAATGAAACCTTAAGATTTACAATAAATCGACACTACTCTAAGAATTACTATAAAAACATACTATGCAACTTGCAGGTATTCTTGCATCTGGTAAGCCATTTCTTTCTTAAAAGGGCAGTATTGCATCATGAAACATATAAGTAAGTGCATTTTTAGATTTTGATGTTGTATTTAGGAATATATTTAATTTCGAATGTACCAATAGTGTATATAATCGCATGGGGACTATATACACTAAAGAACACACCGGGAAATTCTGGATTTTATGGTAAATGTGTTCTTTTGGGTTGCTTTGGGTTCTCAAAAAAAAAATTAGAAAGAAATCAAGAGCCCAATATAAAGAGCAAGATAGCAACCCTCTTGTCTGTTATCCTCTAAAGGGGTAACCCCTTGAATTTTGAATAAAATCGATGATGGAAGGAGTTTTAACAGGCACGTACACTGGAATTTTTATCCTTATAAAAATCGTTACTGGGCTTCCCTGGTGGCGCAGTGGTTGAGAGTCCGCCTGCCGATGCAGGGGACACGGGTTCGTGCCCCGGTCCGTGAGGATCCCCCATGCCGTGGAGCAGCTGGGACTTGAGCCATGGCCGCCGAGCCTGCGCGTCTGGGGCCTGTGCTCCGCAACGGGAGAGGCCACGACAGTGAGAGGCCCGCGTACAGGAAAAAAAAGAACAGTCGTTACTAATTTTCAAACATATAGGCTTGAATGCTAACAAATTTTAAAGTACTTATTTTGCAATATAGAGAAGAGCAAACCTTCATCTTAAGACAGGAAATCTAGCTTTGCTCTCCCCAATTCATGCAGACAAAGTTTTCCAAAATTGAGAGTTTTGGAAAATACTTTTACTAACCAGTCTTTCTAAAAATAAATTACTTTTCAAAATTCCAGAACTGAGACTGCTTTAAATGTCAATTTTATTTTAGGTACAGCCAACTTTCTATTGTAGACTAGTAGTGGCCTTTGGTAACTATACAATGTATGAACGTGTCTTTTTTTCTTAATGTCAGAATTATTATTTTGCAATTTATTCTTATTACCTGCCTTAGAATATAGAGTTCTATGAAGAGAAAGGCATTGTGTTATTTACAGTTGAATCAACATAACAGTCCAGGTTCTGAAATGTTGGAAGTTCTCATTAAATATTTCACAATAGAAAAATTTATAAATGAATGAACAAGGTGATTTAGCTTATGTTTCTCCTGCATGAATCCTTTATGCTAATAATTCCTGAATCGTATTTTCCCTTTATGATCAGATAGTTGTTACAGTGTCCCTCCCTTGCCTGGGGGTGTGTGTGTGTGCACTCAGATGCACGTACACACAGTAATGTTGCAGCTAACGTCATGGGTTTAAAAACATATATTTTTAAGATTTTTTTTTTTTGGATGTGGACCATGTTAAAAGACTTTTATTGAATTTGTTACAATATTGTTACTGTTTTATGTTTTGGTGTTTTGGTTGCAAGCCATGTGAGATCTTAGCTCCCCGACCAGGGATTGAACCCGCCCTCCCTGCATTGGAAGGTGAGGTCTTAACCTCTAGAATGCTAGGAAAGTCCCCGTGATGGCCTTTATAGGCCCTAGAATACCATTTCTCAACCCATTAAACTTCAATGGGCCCCAGGGGTACAACGAATGTTTTGGCCAGCAAAGAAAAAGAAAGGGAACGGAAAAGGGGCCAGAACTCATCATGCGGCCTGTGCGCTCTCTCTAGCTAGCCTTCTTGAAGGTTTAACTGACAAAATAGACACTGTCTCTATGGTGATCTTTCTCCCGGAACATTTTTTAGTACCATTTTTTGACATCAAAGAGTAAAGCTTTAAAGGTAGACTCACCAATGGCTCTCTGCGGGATCTCCTTTGTGTTTCTATGATGTAGTATATGCCACCCCTTATCGTTCTAATACATTCTTAAAGTAGAACTCTTTTTATGCCTGCTAAGATCTTTCACCTTCTCAGTCCTGAAGATATCTATCTGTTCTTCTTGGACAAAAAAAAAAAAAAAAATAGAAACCCTGGGCTACAAAATGCTAAGTAGGGATTAAACCACCTCTGACTCTGAATTCTTGAGTTCTTCCTGTCCATGAACCCACAATTACTCACCTTTCTTTAAATATAATTAATGTATATGTTTTTAAAAAGTCATATGGGAAATAGTAAATGAAAGTTAAGTAATAGAATTAATTGAAGCAGCAGAGGTTAATCACAAAGTATGTGTGTATTTATCCTTGAAGCCGTTCATCCCGAACGTGTATACAAATATTTGGACGCTCATGGAAGGGTAAAGACGTATCATACTATATTTTACATTTTCTGTTAACATTCATCGTTGTTTTCCGATTGATCCCAGTCTGTGTAATTATGATTATAATGTTATAAAGAAAGAATGTATCTAATTGATCAACAGTGACAGAGTATTAACAGAAAATGGGCCCACGCTTACTCACCATAATATTTCATCATTTTGAAGGACACATACTCACTCTGTAGTGCTTATATATTTGCAAATACTGATCTACTGAAGCAGGTTGGCTTCGTTTCTCCTTACTTGACGCTGAGTATGCCTTTCGGCACTTCTCAAAACCCTTCACTCTCCACATATTGATATTGTATATTTAAAAAGAAGACAAGGGCTGAAGGACTTAATTATTGACTCACTTGCATGCTAACACATTCTTTATAGACTATTTTCCCAGTAAGAGTTTTCTGATGTGAATAGCGAGTGAAAGATTTTCCACATCATCTTTAGAATGGGCATCTCCTCAGCGTGAGCCCTTTCTTGTTCAGTCAGGAATATGGAACCACTGAAGAATGTCCTTCCTTCATGACACTGAGACTACTTTTTCAGTGTGAGCCCTGTCATGTCTCATGAGTCCAGGTCTAATGGAACTCGAGCATTCATTTCATCCGATTTCTTCTACAGCAGTGATTAGATGGTGTACCCCAAGAGGGCTCTCCTTGTAGTAAACCTTGGGCTGTCTTCTCTACTGTGTCAGGGATGCAGCCCACTCTGAGCTCTCTGTGTATCCTGAGGCTGGAGCTCCACCTGAAGGCTCTTCCACCATGATTACAGGCTCCGGGTTTCTCTCCACATGACTTTCCTGGTGAGTTAAAAGGGATAATTTCTGGCTGAAGGCTCAATATCATTGATTAGAGACACAGGGTTTCTACTCGGTATGAATTCTCTGGCGTTTATAAAAGCGGGAGCTCTGGGTAAAGGCTGCACCACCTGGATTCCAGACATAGGGTGTCTCTCCTGTGAGTTTTCTAGTGCGTATAAGCGTGAGAGCTGCGTTTCAAGGCTTTTCCACACTCACTGCCTTTGTAGGGTTTCTCATCAGTGTGAATTCTCACCCATGACTAAGGTTATGGCTTCGACTAAGTGCTTTCTCACATAAATGATATTCATTGTGGTTTCTCTCCTGTGTGACTGTGCTCATGACATTGAAGGGTTGCATGGTCACCGGAAGCTCCTCCACAGTCATTCCAAGCATAGGGCTTCTCCCCCGTTTGAGTTTACTGGTGTGAATAAGTGTCAGCTCTCTGGCTGCAGTACCTTTATAAGGTTCGTCTCCTCCAGTGCGAGCCGTTGGTGTATACATGCGAGGCTTCAGCCGAATATTTTCACACGTTCAGGACATTTGCAAGAGTCACTCCAGGGTGCACTCTCTCATGTTGTCTAAGGTTGGAGGGTGACTAAATGCCTTCCACATTCTGAGTTCTGCATGATTTCCCTCTAGTATAATTAGCTTAAGCCTCTCGCATTCGGGCTGAAAGTGCAACACACGTGGAGTTAAGGTTGCTGTATGCGAAATGTCCTCATGTCCGTGGCATTCTGTGAGCTCTTCTCCAGCATGAAATCCCTGTTGTTGACAAGGAAAGAGAGGCTGTTAAAGATTACTCACATCATACTCATTCAGTCATTTCCCGACATGTGAATTCTAGGCGGCGCCCTCCGTGATGGTCTTCATTCAAAATCTCCGCATACTCGTTACTTTCACAGGTAATGTTACTTTGCTGAATTCCCACAGATTTTCTGTCTGGTAAACCCTCACTGGTCATAGCCTTCTGATTAAGTTTTAGGTCTTCTTTATGTTTCCAACACCATATCCATGAGCTCTGTTTAATCAATTACATTTTCATTGACGCTCAGGTCAGAGTTTGACATGTAATGTCAAATGACATGGGTCCTCAGATTAAATGGATAGAAAATCTCCTGGCCACAGGTCCAAGGCCATGGAGGGCAGAGCTAGGGTGGAGGCTCTGATGTTGCTGATTCCCACGTGGGGAGGAACCAAGGTGACTGAGGACAATTGCATCCGGGGCAGCGGTGGGGGTGGGGGGCAACAGGGAAGGTGGGGCGCTAAAGACCTGGAATGGGTGTTGTTGAACAAATGACGGTTCCTTTCACCAAGAATTATTAAATAAGAACTTTGGAAGAGGTGTCCTTGCTGTGGAGACAAGACTCTCCAGGAGACCATGGTAAGGGTTACCTGGGAATTAATGTGAACCCTAGGAACTGAATCTTAATAAAACAGTAACTGTGAACAGTAAGTCGAATCAAAGTGTAGCACCCGATCATTTGCATTGTTTCCTGCCAAATGGAGATATTCTGTACTCCCTACATGCCGAGGAGCCAATGCAGCCTTGCTCTTGACCATGGGAGGAAAAATCGTTCCTTCTGTCTGCGCATGCCTGTGGGTAAGCTGGCAGGGGTCACCCCCAGCTGGGTGGTTGGCGATTCACGTCTGGTGGATCTAACAATAGTTTGAAAGCCTGGCTTCTCATGGCTGCTTTCTCTTTCCTCAGATTTATCTGCTTGATTTTCGGATTGGCCCTGCCCAAGGATGCAGGGGAGGGCAGGTGGTGGCAGAGTTCCTGATAATGAAACAACAGGTGAGAAAAAAAAAACCAAAAAAACAAAAAAAAACTTAGTTTGATTCCTGAATTGATCCGTCTTTTGCCAAATGGTCAGGTTTCTACTTTGGGTCCGGATCTTCTAAGTGCACCCAGGAAATAGTAACTCCAGTTACGTGCACCACCCTGTTAAGGATACAGCAGGTCAGGGACCAATGTAGAAACACTCTCTTTCCCGACATTTACGTTCACTTCTTCCAGCCTCCATTAAGGCTGTGACCTCACAGAAGACGGGAGAGGTATTTTCCTTCTCTTCTTTTAAAGGTCGTCCCTTGGGCTCCGTGGCCTCCTTCATCATGCTACTGGCTGCGGTGGACTTAGGAATGCGGTGAACACAGGGGCTAGAGAATGACTCAGAACAGAAATCTGTGGGGAGCAGGCGTTTCATCAGGTGAGTCCTGTGTCATAGGTGCTGTGGTGAGCGGGGGTTTGGTGAGAGAGAGCAATAAAGAATCATTTAGTTTTCCTAATTTAAAAAGCTTAACTTTTTACAGACTACTCCTAAACATTTTGACAGCTTCCAAAAGATAAACGTAAGTTCCTTAGCAAAGTTATTCACATAAGTGTTTTCCTTTGTGTTGTTAACCTTCATTCAAATTAGGAAGTTGAATGCAATGTCTGCAGATTCTTATTTTCTTAATTGTGACTGTGTATGGAGGAGAAGGGCCATAGTACACAGAACCAAATGTCGAGCGCTGGACAGCAAATGACAGTCTGGAGAGCTCCAGGACCTCACTCCCACGCAGAGACATCAGTAAAACAACCAGGACCTGCCTGAATGAGCTGGGGTTCTAGCCCAGGGAACCCCAGAAGTGGGAACAATGGGCTTTCTGATCCCACCATTGGCAGCCCTGGGAAGTGTGCCTATTAGACCCGGGGATGTGTGTGTGTGTGTGTGTGTGCGCACACGTGTGTTTGTTTCTTTTTCCTGACACCCCTGGACTTGCCGAGTGTGCGTCACTGTTGCATGAAAGCTACGGCCATGTGGTGCTAAAGTTCTAAGACCCTCTCAGTCTTGTATCTTCCTGCGTTGCATACATACAATTTCTCTAATAGGTCCAGATGCAAATGTTCAGTTGTCTCCTTGGCTCCCACCTGCAATGGCATGGGGTTGTCTTGCTTGGGAAAGCAGCTCTAGGCTCATGGAGAGAAGAGCTGCACGGGTGTAGGGTGGGCAGAGAGAATTGGAGAAAGCAAGTGAATTGCTATGGTCTCCTGATCCGGAGGTAAGAGGCTGGGCACTAAGGCAACCCAAGTCTTCAGAGTCAGGCTTCTGACTGCAGAATTCTCTACATTACCGTGAGGAGCGCATCTCCTTCGCGTCAGCCTCCTGCCCACATCTTCCCAGCCCCGTCCGCTGCTGGGGTCGCGTCGTGCCATGCCGAGCCAAACTGGCAGGTAGCTCCTTCGGCGGACACACGGAGACGAACGCGAGCCTTTGGGCGGTCGGAGCTGCTCCGTCGCCGGCCAGCGATCAGAATCCATCCCGCTGACGTTCAAGCCCATTGTCGGGAGCCACCTGGCGGCCGCTTTTATAGTGTCCCTTCCCTCCTGAGCTTTGGCGAACTTGGCGAGGGATGTGATTCGCCCGCCAGGCGCGGGCCAGAGTTCCGGGAGG
Organism: Mesoplodon bidens; assembly: GCF_964165515.1. Lineage (NCBI taxonomy): Eukaryota > Metazoa > Chordata > Mammalia > Artiodactyla > Ziphiidae > Mesoplodon > Mesoplodon bidens. The sequence goes on along the minus strand of NW_027672352.1, from coordinate 72,467 downwards.
CCGGCGACGCTGGCGGCGACCGTCCCGCTGGTGCGGAGCGGTGGGCGAGGCCTGCTCTCACCGGAGATTGAATGTGGAGCGCCGTGTGTTGTGGGGCCGCCGCTGAGCTCCTTGGGAGGGTTAGGGGGAGGTCTGCGCCGGTCGACCAGCACTCCCTGGTGTCCCTTGGCCCGCGGAGACACCCCCCGCCCCACACACACACGTCCTGCTACGCGTGACCAGGAGAGGATGTCCGTGCCCGACGTCGTACTCCGTGTGTCACGATGCGTCGGTGCGTCCTCGCCGCCTTGGGGGCCCGGGTCATGCCGGTGCAGTCGTGGCGGTCTGGCTGCGCAACAGGGGCCACTTCAGTTGCTCCGGGTCCCAGGCGAGGCGGTCACGGGGGCGGAACTTGCACCGAGGCAGGGGCATGGGATGCCTGTCAAGAAACCGCACCCACCCGGCAGGTTAAAAGGGCGTCTATGCAGGGAGCTCCCTTCCCAACTTCCTGGTAGCTTCGTCAGCGTGGCGCTTGCGTTTCGAACCTGTTCAGGTCCGCTCACCGAGGTGTGTCGAGGGCAAGCGTGTAGGGCGCTCGTGGAGGGGCGGCAGTTCCTCCTAGGCTTCGGTGGTCCTAAGTCGTAGACGTTTCTCTTTGGGAAACAGGGAACGCCCGGGGCACACGTGATAGTCGTGAGGAGACACGAGCCTGGCCGCAGTCCTGCAAGGGCGCGGTCGTCAGTAGCTTCACTGAAGAAGCTCTGCAGACAGTGAACGGCCTAGAGACGCGCGTGCGGAGGGCAGGACCCACCCAGAGCAAGAAATGGGAACGATGGTGTCCCGTTTCGAGGACGGGTGTCAGCGGCGTGGCGGTGCGCCTTCGCTCGTGTGCCCTCTGAATACTTCCCGTTGAAGTTCACACCAGTTGCACGTCACTTGGCGTGTGCGGCGGCAAGGTCGACCAGATGGGCAGATTTCGGTATTGGGGCGAGGGGAAAATTTCATGAATTGAGGCTCTTTTGGTTGTGAGAGTCACTACAATGTGAACAGTAGTGAAAAATGAAACCTTAAGATTTACAATAAATCGACACTACTCTAAGAATTACTATAAAAACATACTATGCAACTTGCAGGTATTCTTGCATCTGGTAAGCCATTTCTTTCTTAAAAGGGCAGTATTGCATCATGAAACATATAAGTAAGTGCATTTTTAGATTTTGATGTTGTATTTAGGAATATATTTAATTTCGAATGTACCAATAGTGTATATAATCGCATGGGGACTATATACACTAAAGAACACACCGGGAAATTCTGGATTTTATGGTAAATGTGTTCTTTTGGGTTGCTTTGGGTTCTCAAAAAAAAAATTAGAAAGAAATCAAGAGCCCAATATAAAGAGCAAGATAGCAACCCTCTTGTCTGTTATCCTCTAAAGGGGTAACCCCTTGAATTTTGAATAAAATCGATGATGGAAGGAGTTTTAACAGGCACGTACACTGGAATTTTTATCCTTATAAAAATCGTTACTGGGCTTCCCTGGTGGCGCAGTGGTTGAGAGTCCGCCTGCCGATGCAGGGGACACGGGTTCGTGCCCCGGTCCGTGAGGATCCCCCATGCCGTGGAGCAGCTGGGACTTGAGCCATGGCCGCCGAGCCTGCGCGTCTGGGGCCTGTGCTCCGCAACGGGAGAGGCCACGACAGTGAGAGGCCCGCGTACAGGAAAAAAAAGAACAGTCGTTACTAATTTTCAAACATATAGGCTTGAATGCTAACAAATTTTAAAGTACTTATTTTGCAATATAGAGAAGAGCAAACCTTCATCTTAAGACAGGAAATCTAGCTTTGCTCTCCCCAATTCATGCAGACAAAGTTTTCCAAAATTGAGAGTTTTGGAAAATACTTTTACTAACCAGTCTTTCTAAAAATAAATTACTTTTCAAAATTCCAGAACTGAGACTGCTTTAAATGTCAATTTTATTTTAGGTACAGCCAACTTTCTATTGTAGACTAGTAGTGGCCTTTGGTAACTATACAATGTATGAACGTGTCTTTTTTTCTTAATGTCAGAATTATTATTTTGCAATTTATTCTTATTACCTGCCTTAGAATATAGAGTTCTATGAAGAGAAAGGCATTGTGTTATTTACAGTTGAATCAACATAACAGTCCAGGTTCTGAAATGTTGGAAGTTCTCATTAAATATTTCACAATAGAAAAATTTATAAATGAATGAACAAGGTGATTTAGCTTATGTTTCTCCTGCATGAATCCTTTATGCTAATAATTCCTGAATCGTATTTTCCCTTTATGATCAGATAGTTGTTACAGTGTCCCTCCCTTGCCTGGGGGTGTGTGTGTGTGCACTCAGATGCACGTACACACAGTAATGTTGCAGCTAACGTCATGGGTTTAAAAACATATATTTTTAAGATTTTTTTTTTTTGGATGTGGACCATGTTAAAAGACTTTTATTGAATTTGTTACAATATTGTTACTGTTTTATGTTTTGGTGTTTTGGTTGCAAGCCATGTGAGATCTTAGCTCCCCGACCAGGGATTGAACCCGCCCTCCCTGCATTGGAAGGTGAGGTCTTAACCTCTAGAATGCTAGGAAAGTCCCCGTGATGGCCTTTATAGGCCCTAGAATACCATTTCTCAACCCATTAAACTTCAATGGGCCCCAGGGGTACAACGAATGTTTTGGCCAGCAAAGAAAAAGAAAGGGAACGGAAAAGGGGCCAGAACTCATCATGCGGCCTGTGCGCTCTCTCTAGCTAGCCTTCTTGAAGGTTTAACTGACAAAATAGACACTGTCTCTATGGTGATCTTTCTCCCGGAACATTTTTTAGTACCATTTTTTGACATCAAAGAGTAAAGCTTTAAAGGTAGACTCACCAATGGCTCTCTGCGGGATCTCCTTTGTGTTTCTATGATGTAGTATATGCCACCCCTTATCGTTCTAATACATTCTTAAAGTAGAACTCTTTTTATGCCTGCTAAGATCTTTCACCTTCTCAGTCCTGAAGATATCTATCTGTTCTTCTTGGACAAAAAAAAAAAAAAAAATAGAAACCCTGGGCTACAAAATGCTAAGTAGGGATTAAACCACCTCTGACTCTGAATTCTTGAGTTCTTCCTGTCCATGAACCCACAATTACTCACCTTTCTTTAAATATAATTAATGTATATGTTTTTAAAAAGTCATATGGGAAATAGTAAATGAAAGTTAAGTAATAGAATTAATTGAAGCAGCAGAGGTTAATCACAAAGTATGTGTGTATTTATCCTTGAAGCCGTTCATCCCGAACGTGTATACAAATATTTGGACGCTCATGGAAGGGTAAAGACGTATCATACTATATTTTACATTTTCTGTTAACATTCATCGTTGTTTTCCGATTGATCCCAGTCTGTGTAATTATGATTATAATGTTATAAAGAAAGAATGTATCTAATTGATCAACAGTGACAGAGTATTAACAGAAAATGGGCCCACGCTTACTCACCATAATATTTCATCATTTTGAAGGACACATACTCACTCTGTAGTGCTTATATATTTGCAAATACTGATCTACTGAAGCAGGTTGGCTTCGTTTCTCCTTACTTGACGCTGAGTATGCCTTTCGGCACTTCTCAAAACCCTTCACTCTCCACATATTGATATTGTATATTTAAAAAGAAGACAAGGGCTGAAGGACTTAATTATTGACTCACTTGCATGCTAACACATTCTTTATAGACTATTTTCCCAGTAAGAGTTTTCTGATGTGAATAGCGAGTGAAAGATTTTCCACATCATCTTTAGAATGGGCATCTCCTCAGCGTGAGCCCTTTCTTGTTCAGTCAGGAATATGGAACCACTGAAGAATGTCCTTCCTTCATGACACTGAGACTACTTTTTCAGTGTGAGCCCTGTCATGTCTCATGAGTCCAGGTCTAATGGAACTCGAGCATTCATTTCATCCGATTTCTTCTACAGCAGTGATTAGATGGTGTACCCCAAGAGGGCTCTCCTTGTAGTAAACCTTGGGCTGTCTTCTCTACTGTGTCAGGGATGCAGCCCACTCTGAGCTCTCTGTGTATCCTGAGGCTGGAGCTCCACCTGAAGGCTCTTCCACCATGATTACAGGCTCCGGGTTTCTCTCCACATGACTTTCCTGGTGAGTTAAAAGGGATAATTTCTGGCTGAAGGCTCAATATCATTGATTAGAGACACAGGGTTTCTACTCGGTATGAATTCTCTGGCGTTTATAAAAGCGGGAGCTCTGGGTAAAGGCTGCACCACCTGGATTCCAGACATAGGGTGTCTCTCCTGTGAGTTTTCTAGTGCGTATAAGCGTGAGAGCTGCGTTTCAAGGCTTTTCCACACTCACTGCCTTTGTAGGGTTTCTCATCAGTGTGAATTCTCACCCATGACTAAGGTTATGGCTTCGACTAAGTGCTTTCTCACATAAATGATATTCATTGTGGTTTCTCTCCTGTGTGACTGTGCTCATGACATTGAAGGGTTGCATGGTCACCGGAAGCTCCTCCACAGTCATTCCAAGCATAGGGCTTCTCCCCCGTTTGAGTTTACTGGTGTGAATAAGTGTCAGCTCTCTGGCTGCAGTACCTTTATAAGGTTCGTCTCCTCCAGTGCGAGCCGTTGGTGTATACATGCGAGGCTTCAGCCGAATATTTTCACACGTTCAGGACATTTGCAAGAGTCACTCCAGGGTGCACTCTCTCATGTTGTCTAAGGTTGGAGGGTGACTAAATGCCTTCCACATTCTGAGTTCTGCATGATTTCCCTCTAGTATAATTAGCTTAAGCCTCTCGCATTCGGGCTGAAAGTGCAACACACGTGGAGTTAAGGTTGCTGTATGCGAAATGTCCTCATGTCCGTGGCATTCTGTGAGCTCTTCTCCAGCATGAAATCCCTGTTGTTGACAAGGAAAGAGAGGCTGTTAAAGATTACTCACATCATACTCATTCAGTCATTTCCCGACATGTGAATTCTAGGCGGCGCCCTCCGTGATGGTCTTCATTCAAAATCTCCGCATACTCGTTACTTTCACAGGTAATGTTACTTTGCTGAATTCCCACAGATTTTCTGTCTGGTAAACCCTCACTGGTCATAGCCTTCTGATTAAGTTTTAGGTCTTCTTTATGTTTCCAACACCATATCCATGAGCTCTGTTTAATCAATTACATTTTCATTGACGCTCAGGTCAGAGTTTGACATGTAATGTCAAATGACATGGGTCCTCAGATTAAATGGATAGAAAATCTCCTGGCCACAGGTCCAAGGCCATGGAGGGCAGAGCTAGGGTGGAGGCTCTGATGTTGCTGATTCCCACGTGGGGAGGAACCAAGGTGACTGAGGACAATTGCATCCGGGGCAGCGGTGGGGGTGGGGGGCAACAGGGAAGGTGGGGCGCTAAAGACCTGGAATGGGTGTTGTTGAACAAATGACGGTTCCTTTCACCAAGAATTATTAAATAAGAACTTTGGAAGAGGTGTCCTTGCTGTGGAGACAAGACTCTCCAGGAGACCATGGTAAGGGTTACCTGGGAATTAATGTGAACCCTAGGAACTGAATCTTAATAAAACAGTAACTGTGAACAGTAAGTCGAATCAAAGTGTAGCACCCGATCATTTGCATTGTTTCCTGCCAAATGGAGATATTCTGTACTCCCTACATGCCGAGGAGCCAATGCAGCCTTGCTCTTGACCATGGGAGGAAAAATCGTTCCTTCTGTCTGCGCATGCCTGTGGGTAAGCTGGCAGGGGTCACCCCCAGCTGGGTGGTTGGCGATTCACGTCTGGTGGATCTAACAATAGTTTGAAAGCCTGGCTTCTCATGGCTGCTTTCTCTTTCCTCAGATTTATCTGCTTGATTTTCGGATTGGCCCTGCCCAAGGATGCAGGGGAGGGCAGGTGGTGGCAGAGTTCCTGATAATGAAACAACAGGTGAGAAAAAAAAAACCAAAAAAACAAAAAAAAACTTAGTTTGATTCCTGAATTGATCCGTCTTTTGCCAAATGGTCAGGTTTCTACTTTGGGTCCGGATCTTCTAAGTGCACCCAGGAAATAGTAACTCCAGTTACGTGCACCACCCTGTTAAGGATACAGCAGGTCAGGGACCAATGTAGAAACACTCTCTTTCCCGACATTTACGTTCACTTCTTCCAGCCTCCATTAAGGCTGTGACCTCACAGAAGACGGGAGAGGTATTTTCCTTCTCTTCTTTTAAAGGTCGTCCCTTGGGCTCCGTGGCCTCCTTCATCATGCTACTGGCTGCGGTGGACTTAGGAATGCGGTGAACACAGGGGCTAGAGAATGACTCAGAACAGAAATCTGTGGGGAGCAGGCGTTTCATCAGGTGAGTCCTGTGTCATAGGTGCTGTGGTGAGCGGGGGTTTGGTGAGAGAGAGCAATAAAGAATCATTTAGTTTTCCTAATTTAAAAAGCTTAACTTTTTACAGACTACTCCTAAACATTTTGACAGCTTCCAAAAGATAAACGTAAGTTCCTTAGCAAAGTTATTCACATAAGTGTTTTCCTTTGTGTTCTTAACCTTCATTCAAATTAGGAAGTTGAATGCAATGTCTGCAGATTCTTATTTTCTTAATTGTGACTGTGTATGGAGGAGAAGGGCCATAGTACACAGAACCAAATGTCGAGCGCTGGACAGCAAATGACAGTCTGGAGAGCTCCAGGACCTCACTCCCACGCAGAGACATCAGTAAAACAACCAGGACCTGCCTGAATGAGCTGGGGTTCTAGCCCAGGGAACCCCAGAAGTGGGAACAATGGGCTTTCTGATCCCACCATTGGCAGCCCTGGGAAGTGTGCCTATTAGACCCGGGGATGTGTGTGTGTGTGTGTGTGTGCGCACACGTGTGTTTGTTTCTTTTTCCTGACACCCCTGGACTTGCCGAGTGTGCGTCACTGTTGCATGAAAGCTACGGCCATGTGGTGCTAAAGTTCTAAGACCCTCTCAGTCTTGTATCTTCCTGCGTTGCATACATACAATTTCTCTAATAGGTCCAGATGCAAATGTTCAGTTGTCTCCTTGGCTCCCACCTGCAATGGCATGGGGTTGTCTTGCTTGGGAAAGCAGCTCTAGGCTCATGGAGAGAAGAGCTGCACGGGTGTAGGGTGGGCAGAGAGAATTGGAGAAAGCAAGTGAATTGCTATGGTCTCCTGATCCGGAGGTAAGAGGCTGGGCACTAAGGCAACCCAAGTCTTCAGAGTCAGGCTTCTGACTGCAGAATTCTCTACATTACCGTGAGGAGCGCATCTCCTTCGCGTCAGCCTCCTGCCCACATCTTCCCAGCCCCGTCCGCTGCTGGGGTCGCGTCGTGCCATGCCGAGCCAAACTGGCAGGTAGCTCCTTCGGCGGACACACGGAGACGAACGCGAGCCTTTGGGCGGTCGGAGCTGCTCCGTCGCCGGCCAGCGATCAGAATCCATCCCGCTGACGTTCAAGCCCATTGTCGGGAGCCACCTGGCGGCCGCTTTTATAGTGTCCCTTCCCTCCTGAGCTTTGGCGAACTTGGCGAGGGATGTGATTCGCCCGCCAGGCGCGGGCCAGAGTTCCGGGAGGCCGGCGACGCTGGCGGCGACCGTCCCGCTGGTGCGGAGCGGTGGGCGAGGCCTGCTCTCACCGGAGATTGAATGTGGAGCGCCGTGTGTTGTGGGGCCGCCGCTGAGCTCCTTGGGAGGGTTAGGGGGAGGTCTGCGCCGGTCGACCAGCACTCCCTGGTGTCCCTTGGCCCGCGGAGACACCCCCCGCCCCACACACACACGTCCTGCTACGCGTGACCAGGAGAGGATGTCCGTGCCCGACGTCGTACTCCGTGTGTCACGATGCGTCGGTGCGTCCTCGCCGCCTTGGGGGCCCGGGTCATGCCGGTGCAGTCGTGGCGGTCTGGCTGCGCAACAGGGGCCACTTCAGTTGCTCCGGGTCCCAGGCGAGGCGGTCACGGGGGCGGAACTTGCACCGAGGCAGGGGCATGGGATGCCTGTCAAGAAACCGCACCCACCCGGCAGGTTAAAAGGGCGTCTATGCAGGGAGCTCCCTTCCCAACTTCCTGGTAGCTTCGTCAGCGTGGCGCTTGCGTTTCGAACCTGTTCAGGTCCGCTCACCGAGGTGTGTCGAGGGCAAGCGTGTAGGGCGCTCGTGGAGGGGCGGCAGTTCCTCCTAGGCTTCGGTGGTCCTAAGTCGTAGACGTTTCTCTTTGGGAAACAGGGAACGCCCGGGGCACACGTGATAGTCGTGAGGAGACACGAGCCTGGCCGCAGTCCTGCAAGGGCGCGGTCGTCAGTAGCTTCACTGAAGAAGCTCTGCAGACAGTGAACGGCCTAGAGACGCGCGTGCGGAGGGCAGGACCCACCCAGAGCAAGAAATGGGAACGATGGTGTCCTGTTTCGAGGACGGGTGTCAGCGGCGTGGCGGTGCGCGTTCGCTCGTGTGCCATCGGAATACTTCCCGTGGAAGTTCACACCAGTTGCACGTCACTTGGCGTGTGCGGCGGCAAGGTCGACCAGATGGGCAGATTTTGGTATTGGGGCGAGGGGAAAATTTCATGAATTGAGGCTCTTTTGGTTGTGAGAGTCACTACAATGTGAACAGTAGTGAAAAAGAAACCTTAAGATTTACAATAAATCGACACTACTCTAAGAATTACTATAAAAACATACTATGCAACTTGCAGGTATTCTTGCATCTGGTAAGCCATTTCTTTCTTAAAAGGGCAGTATTGCATCATGAAACATATAAGTAAGTGCATTTTTAGATTTTGATGTTGTATTTAGGAATATATTTAATTTCGAATGTACCAATAGTGTATATAATCGCATGGGGACTATATACACTAAAGAACACACCGGAAAATTCTGGATTTTATGGTAAATGTGTTCTTTTGGGTTGCTTTGGGTTCTCAAAAAAAAAATTAGAAAGAAATCAAGAGCCCAATATAAAGAGCAAGATAGCAACCCTCTTGTCTGTTATCCTCTAAAGGGGTAACCCCTTGAATTTTGAATAAAATCGATGATGGAAGGAGTTTTAACAGGCACGTACACTGGAATTTTTATCCTTATAAAAATCGTTACTGGGCTTCCCTGGTGGCGCAGTGGTTGAGAGTCTGCCTGCCGATGCAGGGGACACGGGTTCGTGCCCCGGTCCGGGAGGATCCCCCATGCCGTGGAGCAGCTGGGCCCGTGAGCCATGGCCGCCGAGCCTGCGCGTCTGGGGCCTGTGCTCCGCAACGGGAGAGGCCACGACTGTGAGAGGCCCGCGTACAGGAAAAAAAAGAACAGTCGTTACTAATTTTCAAACATATAGGCTTGAATGCTAACAAATTTTAAAGTACTTATTTTGCAATATAGAGAAGAGCAAAGCTTCATCTTAAGACAGGAAATCTCGCTTTGCTCTCCCCAATTCATGCAGACAAAGTTTTCCAACATTGAGAGTTTTGGAAAATACTTTTACTATCCAGTCTTTCTAAAAATATATTACTTTTCAAAATTCCAGAACTGAGACTGCTTTAAATGTCAATTTTATTTTAGGTACAGCCAACTTTCTATTGTAGACTAGTAGTGGCCTTTGGTAACTATACAATGTATGAACGTGTCTTTTTTTCTTAATGTCAGAAATATTATTTTGCAATTTATTCTTATTACCTGCCTTAGACTATAGAGTTCTATGAAGAGAAAGGCATTGTGTTATTTACAGTTGAATCAACATAACAGTCCAGGTTCTGAAATGTTGGAAGTTCTCATTAAATATTTCACAATAGAAAAATTTATAAATGAATAAACAAGGTGATTTAGCTTATGTTTCTCCTGCATGAATCCTTTATGCTAATAATTCCTGAATCGTATTTTCCCTTTATGATCAGATAGTTGTTACAGTGTCCCTCCCTGGCCTGGGGGGGTATCTGTGTGCACTCAGATGCACGTACACACAGTAATGTTGCAGCTAACGTCATGGGTTTAAAAACATATATTTTTAAGATTTTTTTTTTTTTTGGATGTGGACCATGTTAAAAGACTTTTATTGAATTTGTTACAATATTGTTACTGTTTTATGTTTTGGTGTTTTGGTTGCAAGCCATGTGAGATCTTAGCTCCCCGACCAGGGATTGAACCCGCCCTCCCTGCATTGGAAGGTGAGGTCTTAACCTCTAGAATGCTAGGAAAGTCCCCGTGATGGCCTTTATAGGCCCTAGAATACCATTTCTCAACCCATTAGACTTCAATGGGCCCCAGGGGTACAACGAATGTTTTGGCCAGCAAAGAAAAAGAAAGGGAACGGAAAAGGGGCCAGAACTCATCATGCGGCCTGTGTGCTCTCTCTAGCTAGCCTTCTGAAGGTTTAACTGACAAAATAGACACTGTCTCTATGGTGATCTTTCTCCCGCAACATTTTTTAGTACCATTTTTCGACGTCAAAGAGTAAAGCTTTAAAGGTAGACTCACCAATGGCTCTCTGCGGGATCTCCTTTGTGTTTCTATGATGTAGTATATGCCACCCCTTATCGTTCTAATACATTCTTAAAGTAGAACTCTTTTTATGTCTGCAAAGATCTTTCACCTTCTCAGTCCTGAAGATATCTATCTGTTCTTCTTGGACAAAAAAAAAAAAAAAATAGAAACCCTGGGCTACAAAATGCTAAGTAGGGATTAAACCACCTCTGACTCTGAATTCTTGAGTTCTTCCTGTCCATGAACCCACAATTACTCACCTTTCTTTAAATATAATTAATGTATATGTTTTTAAAAAGTCATATGGGAAATAGTAAATGAAAGTTAAGTAATAGAATTAATTGAAGCAGCAGAGGTTAATCACAAAGTATGTGTGTATTTATCCTTGAAGCCGTTCATCCCGAACGTGTATACAAATATTTGGACGCTCATGGAAGGGTAAAGACGTATCATACTATATTTTACATTTTCTGTTAACATTCATCGTTGTTTTCCGATTGATCCCAGTCTGTGTAATTATGATTATAATGTTATAAAGAAAGAATGTATCTAATTGATCAACAGTGACAGAGTATTAACAGAAAGCGGGCCCACGCTTACTCACCACAATATTTCATCATTTTGAAGGACACATACTCACTCAGTAGTGCTTATATATTTGCAAATACTGATCTACTGAAGCAGGTTGGCTTCGTTTCTCCTTACTTGACGCTGAGTATGGCTTTCAGCACTTCTCAAAACCCTTCACTCTCAACATATTGATATTGTATATTTAAAAAGAAGACAAGGGCTGAAGGACTTAATTATTGACTCACTTGCATGCTAACACATTCTTTATAGACTATTTTCCCAGTAAGAGTTTTCTGATGTGAATAGCAAGTGAAAGATTTTCCACATCATCTTTAGAATGGGCATCTCCTCAGCGTGAGCACTTTCTTGTGCAGTCAGGAATATGGAACCACTGAAGAATGTCCTTCCTTCATGACACTGAGACTACTTTTTCAGTGTGAGCCCTGTCATGTCTCATGAGTCCAGGTCTAATGGAACTCGAGCATTCATTTCATCCGATTTCTTCTACAGCAGTGATTAGATGGTGTACCCCAAGAGGGCTCTCCTTGTAGTAAACCTTGGGCTGTCTTCTCTACTGTGTCAGGGATGCAGCCCACTCTGAGCTCTCTGTGTATCCTGAGGCTGGAGCTCCACCTGAAGGCTCTTCCACCATGATTACAGGCTCCGGGTTTCTCTCCACATGACGTTCCTGGTGAGTTAAAAGGGATAATTTCTGGCTGAAGGCTCAATATCATTGATTAGAGACACAGGGTTTCTACTCGGTATGAATTCTCTGGCGTTTATAAAAGCGGGAGCTCTGGGTAAAGGCTGCACCACCTGGATTCCAGACATAGGGTGTCTCTCCTGTGAGTTTTCTAGTGCGTATAAGCGTGAGAGCTGCGTTTCAAGGCTTTTCCACACTCACTGCCTTTGTAGGGTTTCTCATCAGTGTGAATTCTCACCCATGACTAAGGTTATGGCTTCGACTAAGTGCTTTCTCACATAAATGATATTCATTGTGGTTTCTCTCCTGTGTGACTGTGCTCATGACATTGAAGGGTTGCATGGTCACCGGAAGCTCCTCCACAGTCATTCCAAGCATAGGGCTTCTCCCCCGTTTGAGTTTACTGGTGTGAATAAGTGTCAGCTCTCTGGCTGCAGTACCTTTATAAGGTTCGTCTCCTCCAGTGCGAGCCGTTGGTGTATACATGCGAGGCTTCAGCCGAATATTTTCACACGTTCAGGACATTTGCAAGAGTCAATCCAGGGTGCACTCTCTCATGTTGTCTAAGGTTGGAGGGTGACTAAATGCCTTCCACATTCTGAGTTCTGCATGATTTCCCTCTAGTATAATTAGCTTAAGCCTCTCGCATTCGGGCTGAAAGTGCAACACACGTGGAGTTAAGGTTGCTGTATGCGAAATGTCCTCATATCCGTGGCATTCTGTGAGCTCTTCTCCAGCATGAAATCCCTGCTGTTGACAAGGAAAGAGAGGCTGTTAAAGATTACTCACATCATACTCATTCAGTCATTTCCCGACATGTGAATTCTAGGTGGCGCCCTCCGTGATGGTCTTCATTCAAAATCTCCGCATACTCGTTACTTTCACAGGTAATGTTAGTTTGCTGAATTCACACAGATTTTCTGTCTGGTAAACCCTCACTGGTCATAGCCTTCTGATTAAGTTTTAGGTCTTCTTTATGTTTCCAACACCATATCCATGAGCTCTGTTTAATCAATTACATTTTCATTGACGCTCAGGTCAGAGTTTGACATGTAATGTCAAATGACATGGGTCCTCAGATTAAATGGATAGAAAATCTCCTGGCCACAGGTCCAAGGCCATGGAGGGCAGAGCTAGGGTGGAGGCTCTGATGTTGCTGATTCCCACGTGGGGAGGAACCAAGGTGACTGAGGACAATTGCATCCGGGGCAGCGGGGTGGGCAACAGGGAAGGTGGGGTGCTAAAGACCTGGAATGGGTGTTGTTGAACAAATGACGGTTCCTTTCACCAAGAATTATTAAATAAGAACTTTGGAAGAGGTGTCCTTGCTGTGGAGACAAGACTCTCCAGGAGACCATGGTAAGGGTTACCTGGGAATTAATGTGAACCCTAGGAACTGAATCTTAATAAAACAGTAACTGTGAACAGTAAGTCGAATCAAAGTGTAGCACCCGATCATTTGCATTGTTTCCTGCCAAATGGAGATATTCTGTACTCCCTACATGCCGAGGAGCCAATGCAGCCTTGCTCTTGACCATGGGAGGAAAAATCGTTCCTTCTGTCTGCGCATGCCTGTGGGTAAGCTGGCAGGGGTCACCCCCAGCTGGGTGGTTGGCGATTCATGTCTGGTGGATCTAACAATAGTTTGAAAGCCTGGCTTCTCATGGCTGCTTTCTCTTTCCTCAGATTTATCTGCTTGATTTTCGGATTGGCCCTGCCCAAGGATGCAGAGGAGGGCAGGTGGTGGCAGAGTTCCTGATAATGAAACAACAGGTGAGAAAAAAAAAAAAAAAAAACCAAAAAAACAAAAAAAACTTAGTTTGATTCCTGAATTGATCCGTCTTTTGCCAAATGGTCAGGTTTCTACTTTGGGTCCGGATCTTCTAAGTGCACCCAGGAAATAGTAACTCCAGTTATGTGCACCACCCTGTTAAGGATACAGCAGGTTAGGGACCAATGTAGAAACACTCTGTTTCCCGACATTTACGTTCACTTCTTCCAGCCTCCGTTAAGGCTGTGACATCACAGAAGACGGGAGAGGTATTTTCCTTCTCTTCTTTTAAAGGTCGTTACTTGGGCTCCGTGGCCTCCTTCATCATGCTACTGGCTGCGGTGGACTTAGGAATGCGGTGAACACAGGGGCTAGAGAATGACTCAGAACAGAAATCTGTGGGGAGCAGGCGTTTCATCAGGTGAGTCCTGTGTCATAGGTGCTGTGGTGAGCGGGGGTTTGGTGAGAGAGAGCAATAAAGAATCATTTAGTTTTCCTAATTTAAAAAGCTTAACTTTTTACAGACTACTCCTAAACATTTTGACAGCTTCCAAAAGATAAACGTAAGTTCCTTAGCAAAGTTATTCACATAAGTGTTTTCCTTTGTGCTCTTAACCTTCATTCCATTTAGGAAGTTGAATGCAATGTCTGCACATTCTCATTTTCTTAATTGTGACTGTGTATGGAGGAGAAGGGCCATAGTACACAGAACCAAATGTCGAGCGCTGGACAGCAAATGACAGTCTGGAGAGCTCCAGGACCTCACTCCCACGCAGAGACATCAGTAAAACAACCAGGACCTGCCTGAATGAGCTGGGGTTCTAGCCCAGGGAACCCCAGAAGTGGGAACAATGGGCTTTCTGATCCCACCATTGACAGCCCTGGTAAGTGTGCCTATTAGACCCGGGGATGTGTGTGTGTGTGTGTGTGCGTGTGTGTGTGCGCACACGTGTGTTTGTTTCTTTTTCCTGACACCCCTGGACTTGCCGAGTGTGCATCACTGTTGCATGAAAGCTACGGCCATGTGGTGCTAAAGTTCTAAGACCCTCTCAGTCTTGTATCTTCCTGCGTTGCATACATACAATTTCTCTAATAGGTCCAGATGCAAATGTTCAGTTGTCTCCTTGGCTCCTACCTGCAATGGCATGGGGTTGTCTTGCTTGGGAAAGCAGCTCTAGGCTCATGGAGAGAAGAGCTGCACGGGTGAAGGGTGGGCAGAGAGAATTGGAGAAAGCAAGTGAATTGCTATGGTCTCCTGATCCGGAGGTAAGAGGCTGGGCACTAAGGCAACCCAAGTCTTCAGAGTCAGGCTTCTGACTGCAGAATTCTCTACATTACCGTGAGGAGCACATCTCCTTCGCTCAGCCTCCTGCCCACATCTTCCCAGCCCCGTCCGCTGCTGGGGTCGCGTCGTTCCATGCCGAGACGAACTGGCAGGTAGCTCCTTCGGCGGACGCCCGGAGACGAACGCGAGCATTTGGGCGGTCGGAGCTGCTCCGTCGCCGGCCAGCGATCAGAATCCATCCCGCTGACGTTCAAGCCCGTTGTCGGGAGCCACCTGGCGGCCGCTTTTATAGTGTCCCTTCCCTCCTGAGCTTTGGCGAACTTGGCGAGGGATGTGATTCGCCCGCCAGGCGCGGGCCAGAGTTCCGGGAGGCCGGCGACGCTGGCGGCGACCGTCCCGCTGTTGCGGAGTGGTGCGCGAGGCCTGCTCTCACCGGAGATTGAATGTGGAGAGCCGTGTGTTGTGGGGCCGGCGCTGAGCTCTTTGGGAGTGTTTTGGGGGGGGTTGGGGGTAAGGGGGGGGCTGTCTGCGCCGGTCGACCAGCACTCCCTGGTGTCCCTTGGCCCGCGGAGACACCCCCAACCCCGCCTCGTACTGCTACGCGTGACCAGGAGAGGATGTCCGTGCCCGACGTCGTACTCCGTGTGTCACGATGCGTCGGTTCGTCCTCGCCGCCTTGGGGGCCCGGCTCATGCCGGTGCAGTCGTGGCGGTCTGGCTGCGCAACAGGGGCCACTTCAGTTGCTCCGGGTCCCAGGCGAGGCGGTCACGGCGGCGGACCTTGCACCGAGGCAGGGGCATGGGATTCCTGTCAAGAGACCGCATCCACCCGGCAGGTGAAATGGGCGTCTATGCAGGGAGCTCCCGTCCCAACTTCCCGGTAGCCTCGTCAGCGTGGCGCTTGCGTTTCGAACCTGTTCAGGTCCGCTCACCGAGGTGTGTCGAGGGCAAGCGTGTAGGGCGCTCGTGGAGCGGCGGCAGTTCCTCCTAGGCTTCGGTGGTCCTAAGTCGTAGACGTTTCTCTTTGGGAAACAGGGAACGCCCGGGGCACACGTGATAGTCGTGAGGAGACACTAGCCTGGCCGCGGTCCTGCAAGGGCGCGGTCGTCAGTAGCTTCACTGAAGAAGCTCTGCAGACAGTGAACGGCCTAGAGACGTGCGTGCGGAGGGCAGGACGCCTCCAGAGCAAGAAATGGGAACGATGGTGTCCTGTTTCGAGGACGGGTGTCAGCGGCGTGGCGGTGCGCCTTCGCTCGTGGGCCCTCTGAATACTTCCCGTGGAAGTTCACACCAGTTGCATGTCACTTGGCGTGTGCGGCGGCAAGGTCGACCAGATGGGCAGATTTCGGTATTGGGGCGAGGGGAAAATTTCATGAATTGAGGCTCTTTTGGTTGTGAGAGTCACTACAATGTGAACAGTAGTGAAAAATGAAACCTTAAGATTTACAATAAATCGACACTACTCTAAGAATTACTATAAAAACATACTATGCAACTTGCAGGTATTCTTGCATCTGGTAAGCCATTTCTTTCTTAAAAGGGCAGTATTGCATCATGAAACATATAAGTAAGTGCATTTTTAGATTTTGATGTTGTATTTAGGAATATATTTAATTTCGAATGTACCAATACTGTATATAATCGCATGGGGACTATATACACTAAAGAACACACCGGAAAATTCTGGATTTTATGGTAAATGTGTTCTTTTGGGTTGCTTTGGGTTCTCAAAAAAAAATTAGAAAGAAATCAAGAGCCCAATATAAAGAGCAAGATAGCAACCCTCTTGTCTGTTATCCTTTAAAGGGGTAACCCCTTGAATTTTGAATAAAATCGATGATGGAAGGAGTTTTAACAGGCACGTACACTGGAATTTTTATCCTTATAAAAATCGTTACTGGGCTTCCCTGGTGGCGCAGTGGTTGAGAGTCTGCCTGCCGATGCAGGGGACACGGGTTCGTGCCCCGGTCCGGGAGGATCCCCCATGCCGTGGAGCAGCTGGGCCCGTGAGCCATGGCCGCCGAGCCTGCGCGTCTGGGGCCTGTGCTCCGCAACGGGAGAGGCCACAACAGTGAGAGGCCCGCGTACAGGAAAAAAAAGAACAGTCGTTACTAATTTTCAAACATATAGGCTTGAATGCTAACAAATTTTAAAGTACTTATTTTGCAATATAGAGAAGAGCAAAGCTTCATCTTAAGACAGGAAATCTAGCTTTGCTCTCCCCAATTCATGCAGACAAAGTTTTCCAAAATTGAGAGTTTTGGAAAATACTTTTACTAACCAGTCTTTCTAAAAATATATTACATTACAAAATTCCAGAACTGAGACTGCTTTAAATGTCAATTTTATTTTAGGTACAGCCAACTTTGTATTGTAGACTAGTAGTGGCATTTGGTAACTATACAATGTATGAACGTGTCTTTTTTTCTTAATGTCAGAATTATTATTTTGCAATTTATTCTTATTACCTGCCTTAGACTATAGAGTTCTATGAAGAGAAAGGCATTGTGTTATTTACAGTTGAATCAACATAACAGTCCAGGTTCTGAAATGTTGGAAGTTCTCATTAAATATTTCACAATAGAAAAATTTATAAATGAATGAACAAGGTGATTTAGCTTATGTTTCTCCTGCATGAATCCTTTATGCTAATAATTCCTGAATCGTATTTTCCCTTTATGATCAGATAGTTGTTACAGTGTCCCTCCCTTGCCTGGGGGTGTGTGTGTGTGCACTCAGATGCACGTACACACAGTAATGTTGCAGCTAACGTCATGGGTTTAAAAACATATATTTTTAAGATTTTTTTTTTTTGGATGTGGACCATGTTAAAAGACTTTTATTGAATTTGTTACAATATTGTTACTGTTTTATGTTTTGGTGTTTTGGTTGCAAGCCATGTGAGATCTTAGCTCCCCGACCAGGGATTGAACCCGCCCTCCCTGCATTGGAAGGTGAGGTCTTAACCTCTAGAATGCTAGGAAAGTCCCCGTGATGGCCTTTATAGGCCCTAGAATACCATTTCTCAACCCATTAGACTTCAATGGGCCCCAGGGGTACAACGAATGTTTTGGCCAGCAAAGAAAAAGAAAGGGAACGGAAAAGGGGCCAGAACTCATCATGCGGCCTGTGCGCTCTCTCTAGCTAGCCTTCTTGAAGGTTTAACTGACAAAATAGACACTGTCTCTATGGTGATCTTTCTCCCGCAACATTTTTTAGTACCATTTTTCGACGTCAAAGAGTAAAGCTTTAAAGGTAGACTCACCAATGGCTCTCTGCGGGATCTCCTTTGTGTTTCTATGATGTAGTATATGCCACCCCTTATCGTTCTAATACATTCTTAAAGTAGAACTCTTTTTATGTCTGCAAAGATCTTTCACCTTCTCAGTCCTGAAGATATCTATCTGTTCTTCTTGGACAAAAAAAAAAAAAAAAAAGAAACCCTGGGCTACAAAATGCTAAGTAGGGATTAAAACACCTCTGACTCTGAATTCTTGAGTTCTTCCTGTCCATGAACCCACAATTACTCACCTTTCTTTAAATATAATTAATGTATATGTTTTTAAAAAGTCAAATGGGAAATAGTAAATGAAAGTTAAGTAATAGAATTAATTGAAGCAGCAGAGGTTAATCACAAAGTATGTGTGTATTTATCCTTGAAGCCGTTCATCCCGAACGTGTATACAAATATTTGGACGCTCATGGAAGGGTAAAGACGTATCATACTATATTTTACATTTTCTGTTAACATTCATCGTTGTTTTCCGATTGATCCCAGTCTGTGTAATTATGATTATAATGTTATAAAGAAAGAATGTATCTAATTGATCAACAGTGACAGAGTATTAACAGAAAGCGCGCCCACGCTTACTCACCACAATATTTCATCATTTTGAAGGACACATACTCACTCAGTAGTGCTTATATATTTGCAAATACTGATCTACTGAAGCAGGTTGGCTTCGTTTCTCCTTACTTGACGCTGAGTATGGCTTTCAGCACTTCTCAAAACCCTTCACTCTCAACATACTGATATTGTATATTTAAAAAGAAGACAAGGGCTGAAGGACTTAATTATTGACTCACTTGCATGCTAACACATTCTTTATAGACTATTTTCCCAGTAAGAGTTTTCTGATGTGAATAGCAAGTGAAAGATTTTCCACATCATCTTTAGAATGGGCATCTCCTCAGCGTGAGCCCTTTCTTGTGCAGTCAGGAATATGGAACCACTGAAGAATGTACTTCCTTCATGACACTGAGACTACTTTTTCAGTGTGAGCCCTGTCATGTCTCATGAGTCCAGGTCTAATGGAACTCGAGCATTCATTTCATCCGATTTCTTCTACAGCAGTGATTATGTGGTGTACCCCAAGAGGGCTCTCCTTGTAGTAAACCTTGGGCTGTCTTCTCTACTGTGTCAGGGATGCAGCCCACTCTGAGCTCTCTGTGTATCCTGAGGCTGGAGCTCCACCTGAAGGCTCTTCCACCATGATTACAGGCTCCGGGTTTCTCTCCACATGACGTTCCTGGTGAGTTAAAAGGGATAATTTCTGGCTGAAGGCTCAATATCATTGATTAGAGACACAGGGTTTCTACTCGGTATGAATTCTCTGGCGTTTATAAAAGCGGGAGCTCTGGGTAAAGGCTGCACCACCTGGATTCCAGACATAGGGTGTCTCTCCTGTGAGTTTTCTAGTGCGTATAAGCGTGAGAGCTGCGTTTCAAGGCTTTTCCACACTCACTGCCTTTGTAGGGTTTCTCATCAGTGTGAATTCTCACCCATGACTAAGGTTATGGCTTCGACTAAGTGCTTTCTCACATAAATGATATTCATTGTGGTTTCTCTCCTGTGTGACTGTGCTCATGACATTGAAGGGTTGCATGGTCACCGGAAGCTCCTCCACAGTCATTCCAAGCATAGGGCTTCTCCCCCGTTTGAGTTTACTGGTGTGAATAAGTGTCAGCTCTCTGGCTGCAGTACCTTTATAAGGTTCGTCTCCTCCAGTGCGAGCCGTTGGTGTATACATGCGAGGCTTCAGCCGAATATTTTCACACGTTCAGGACATTTGCAAGAGTCAATCCAGGGTGCACTCTCTCATGTTGTCTAAGGTTGGAGGGTGACTAAATGCCTTCCACATTCTGAGTTCTGCATGATTTCCCTCTAGTATAATTAGCTTAAGCCTCTCGCATTCGGGCTGAAAGTGCAACACACGTGGAGTTAAGGTTGCTGTATGCGAAATGTCCTCATATCCGTGGCATTCTGTGAGCTCTTCTCCAGCATGAAATCCCTGCTGTTGACAAGGAAAGAGAGGCTGTTAAAGATTACTCACATCATACTCATTCAGTCATTTCCCGACATGTGAATTCTAGGTGGCGCCCTCCGTGATGGTCTTCATTCAAAATCTCCGCATACTCGTTACTTTCACAGGTAATGTTAGTTTGCTGAATTCACACAGATTTTCTGTCTGGTAAACCCTCACTGGTCATAGCCTTCTGATTAAGTTTTAGGTCTTCTTTATGTTTCCAACACCATATCCATGAGCTCTGTTTAATCAATTACATTTTCATTGACGCTCAGGTCAGAGTTTGACATGTAATGTCAAATGACATGGGTCCTCAGATTAAATGGATAGAAAATCTCCTGGCCACAGGTCCAAGGCCATGGAGGGCAGAGCTAGGGTGGAGGCTCTGATGTTGCTGATTCCCACGTGGGGAGGAACCAAGGTGACTGAGGACAATTGCATCCGGGGCAGCGGGGTGGGCAACAGGGAAGGTGGGGTGCTAAAGACCTGGAATGGGTGTTGTTGAACAAATGACGGTTCCTTTCACCAAGAATTATTAAATAAGAACTTTGGAAGAGGTGTCCTTGCTGTGGAGACAAGACTCTCCAGGAGACCATGGTAAGGGTTACCTGGGAATTAATGTGAACCCTAGGAACTGAATCTTAATAAAACAGTAACTGTGAACAGTAAGTCGAATCAAAGTGTAGCACCCGATCATTTGCATTGTTTCCTGCCAAATGGAGATATTCTGTACTCCCTACATGCCGAGGAGCCAATGCAGCCTTGCTCTTGACCATGGGAGGAAAAATCGTTCCTTCTGTCTGCGCATGCCTGTGGGTAAGCTGGCAGGGGTCACCCCCAGCTGGGTGGTTGGCGATTCATGTCTGGTGGATCTAACAATAGTTTGAAAGCCTGGCTTCTCATGGCTGCTTTCTCTTTCCTCAGATTTATCTGCTTGATTTTCGGATTGGCCCTGCCCAAGGATGCAGAGGAGGGCAGGTGGTGGCAGAGTTCCTGATAATGAAACAACAGGTGAGAAAAAAAAAAAAAACCAAAAAAACAAAAAAAACTTAGTTTGATTCCTCAATTGATCCGTCTTTTGCCAAATGGTCAGGTTTCTACTTTGGGTCCGGATCTTCTAAGTGCACCCAGGAAATAGTAACTCCAGTTATGTGCACCACCCTGTTAAGGATACAGCAGGTCAGGGACCAATGTAGAAACACTCTCTTTCCCGACATTTACGTTCACTTCTTCCAGCCTCCGTTAAGGCTGTGACCTCACAGAAGACGGGAGAGGTATTTTCCTTCTCTTCTTTTAAAGGTCGTCCCTTGGGCTCCGTGGCCTCCTTCATCATGCTACTGGCTGCGGTGGACTTAGGA
Organism: Mesoplodon bidens; assembly: GCF_964165515.1. NCBI lineage: Eukaryota > Metazoa > Chordata > Mammalia > Artiodactyla > Ziphiidae > Mesoplodon > Mesoplodon bidens. Next base: position 51,019 of record NW_027672352.1, on the reverse strand, counting down.
ATGCGGTGAACACAGGGGCTAGAGAATGACTCAGAACAGAAATCTGTGGGGAGCAGGCGTTTCATCAGGTGAGTCCTGTGTCATAGGTGCTGTGGTGAGCGGGGGTTTGGTGAGAGAGAGCAATAAAGAATCATTTAGTTTTCCTAATTTAAAAAGCTTAACTTTTTACAGACTACTCCTAAACATTTTGACAGCTTCCAAAAGATAAACGTAAGTTCCTTAGCAAAGTTATTCACATAAGTGTTTTCCTTTGTGCTCTTAACCTTCATTCCATTTAGGAAGTTGAATGCAATGTCTGCACATTCTCATTTTCTTAATTGTGACTGTGTATGGAGGAGAAGGGCCATAGTACACAGAACCAAATGTCGAGCGCTGGACAGCAAATGACAGTCTGGAGAGCTCCAGGACCTCACTCCCACGCAGAGACATCAGTAAAACAACCAGGACCTGCCTGAATGAGCTGGGGTTCTAGCCCAGGGAACCCCAGAAGTGGGAACAATGGGCTTTCTGATCCCACCATTGGCAGCCCTGGGAAGTGTGCCTATTAGACCCGGGGATGTGTGTGTGTGTGTGTGTGTGCGTGTGTGTGTGCGCACACGTGTGTTTGTTTCTTTTTCCTGACACCCCTGGACTTGCCGAGTGTGAATCACTGTTGCATGAAAGCTACGGCCATGTGGTGCTAAAGTTCTAAGACCCTCTCAGTCTTGTATCTTCCTGCGTTGCATACATACAATTTCTCTAATAGGTCCAGATGCAAATGTTCAGTTGTCTCCTTGGCTCCTACCTGCAATGGCATGGGGTTGTCTTGCTTGGGAAAGCAGCTCTAGGCTCATGGAGAGAAGAGCTGCACGGGTGAAGGGTGGGCAGAGAGAATTGGAGAAAGCAAGTGAATTGCTATTGTCTCCTGATCCGGAGGTAAGAGGCTGGGCACTAAGGCAACCCAAGTCTTCAGAGTCAGGCTTCTGACTGCAGAATTCTCTATATTACCGTGAGGAGCACATCTCCTTCGCGTCAGCCTCCTGCCCACATCTTCCCAGCCCTGTCCGCTGCTGGGGTCGCGTCGTTCCATGCCGAGACGAACTGGCAGGTAGCTCCTTCGGCGGACGCCCGGAGACGAACGCGAGCATTTGGGCGGTCGGAGCTGCTCCGTCGCCGGCCAGCGATCAGAATCCATCCCGCTGACGTTCAAGCCCGTTGTCGGGAGCCACCTGGCGGCCGCTTTTATAGTGTCCCTTCCCTCCTGAGCTTTGGCGAACTTGGCGAGGGATGTGATTCGCCCGCCAGGCGCGGGCCAGAGTTCCGGGAGGCCGGCGACGCTGGCGGCGACCGTCCCGCTGGTGCGGAGTGGTGCGCGAGGCCTGCTCTCACCGGAGATTGAATGTGGAGAGCCGTGTGTTGTGGGGCCGGCGCTGAGCTCTTTGGGAGTGTTTTGGGGGGGGTTGGGGGTAAGGGGGGGGGAGTCTGCGCCGGTCGACCAGCACTCCCTGGTGTCCCTTGGCCCGCGGAGACACCCCCACCCCCGCCTCGTACTGCTACGCGTGACCAGGAGAGGATGTCCGTGCCCGACGTCGTACTCCGTGTGTCACGATGCGTCGGTTCGTACTCGCCGCCTTGGGGGCCCGGCTCATGCCGGTGCAGTCGTGGCGGTCTGGCTGCGCAACAGGGGCCACTTCAGTTGCTCCGGGTCCCAGGCGAGGCGGTCACGGGGGCGGACCTTGCACCGAGGCAGGGGCATGGGATGCCTGTCAAGAGACCGCACCCACCCGGCAGGTTAAACGGGCGTCTATGCAGGGAGCTCCCGTCCCAACTTCCTGGTAGCGTCGTCAGCGTGTCGCTTGCGTTTCGAACCTGTTCAGGTCCGCTCACCGAGGTGTGTCGAGGGCAAGCGTGTAGGGCGCTCGTGGAGGGGCGGCAGTTCCTCCTAGGCTTCGGTGGTCCTAAGTCGTAGACGTTTCTCTTTGGGAAACAGGGAACGCCCGGGGCACACTTGATAGTCGTGAGGAGATATGAGCCTGGCCGCAGTCCTGCAAGGGCGCGGTCGTCAGTAGCTTCACTGAAGAAGCTCTGCAGACAGTGAACGGCCTAGAGACGCGCGTGCGGAGGGCAGGACCCCCCCAGAGCAAGAAATGGGAACGATGGTGTCCCGTTTCGAGGACGGGTGTCAGCGGCGTGGCGGTGCGCCTTCGCTCGTGTGCCCTCTGAATACTTCCCGTGGAAGTTCACACCAGTTGCACGTCACTTGGCGTGTGCGGCGGCAAGGTCGACCAGATGGGCAGATTTCGGTATTGGGGCGAGGGGAAAATTTCATGAATTGAGGCTCTTTTGGTTGTGAGAGTCACTACAATGTGAACAGTAGTGAAAAATGAAACCTTAAGATTTACAATAAATCGACACTACTCTAAGAATTACTATAAAAACATACTATGCAACTTGCAGGTATTCTTGCATCTGGTAAGCCATTTCTTTCTTAAAAGGGCAGTATTGCATCATGAAACATATAAGTAAGTGCATTTTTAGATTTTGATGTTGTATTTAGGAATATATTTAATTTCGAATGTACCAATAGTGTATATAATCGCATGGGGACTATATACACTAAAGAACACACCGGGAAATTCTGGATTTTATGGTAAATGTGTTCTTTTGGGTTGCTTTGGGTTCTCAAAAAAAAAATTAGAAAGAAATCAAGAGCCCAATATAAAGAGCAAGATAGCAACCCTCTTGTCTGTTATCCTCTAAAGGGGTAACCCCTTGAATTTTGAATAAAATCGATGATGGAAGGAGTTTTAACAGGCACGTACACTGGAATTTTTATCCTTATAAAAATCGTTACTGGGCTTCCCTGGTGGCGCAGTGGTTGAGAGTCCGCCTGCCGATGCAGGGGACACGGGTTCGTGCCCCGGTCCGGGAGGATCCCCCATGCCGTGGAGCAGCTGGGCCTTGAGCCATGGCCGCCGAGCCTGCGCGTCTGGGGCCTGTGCTCCGCAACGGGAGAGGCCACGACAGTGAGAGGCCCGCGTACAGGAAAAAAAAGAACAGTCGTTACTAATTTTCAAACATATAGGCTTGAATGCTAACAAATTTTAAAGTACTTATTTTGCAATATAGAGAAGAGCAAACCTTCATCTTAAGACAGGAAATCTAGCTTTGCTCTCCCCAATTCATGCAGACAAAGTTTTCCAAAATTGAGAGTTTTGGAAAATACTTTTACTAACCAGTCTTTCTAAAAATAAATTACTTTTCAAAATTCCAGAACTGAGACTGCTTTAAATGTCAATTTTATTTTAGGTACAGCCAACTTTCTATTGTAGACTAGTAGTGGCCTTTGGTAACTATACAATGTATGAACGTGTCTTTTTTTCTTAATGTCAGAATTATTATTTTGCAATTTATTCTTATTACCTGCCTTAGAATATAGAGTTCTATGAAGAGAAAGGCATTGTGTTATTTACAGTTGAATCAACATAACAGTCCAGGTTCTGAAATGTTGGAAGTTCTCATTAAATATTTCACAATAGAAAAATTTATAAATGAATGAACAAGGTGATTTAGCTTATGTTTCTCCTGCATGAATCATTTATGCTAATAATTCCTGAATCGTATTTTCCCTTTATGATCAGATAGTTGTTACAGTGTCCCTCCCTTGCCTGGGGGTGTGTGTGTGTGCACTCAGATGCACGTACACACAGTAATGTTGCAGCTAACGTCATGGGTGTAAAAACATATATTTTTAAGATTTTTTTTTTTTGGATGTGGACCATGTTAAAAGACTTTTATTGAATTTGTTACAATATTGTTACTGTTTTATGTTTTGGTGTTTTGGTTGCAAGCCATGTGAGATCTTAGCTCCCCGACCAGGGATTGAACCCGCCCTCCCTGCATTGGAAGGTGAGGTCTTAACCTCTAGAATGCTAGGAAAGTCCCCGTGATGGCCTTTATAGGCCCTAGAATACCATTTCTCAACCCATTAAACTTCAATGGGCCCCAGGGGTACAACGAATGTTTTGGCCAGCAAAGAAAAAGAAAGGGAACGGAAAAGGGGCCAGAACTCATCATGCGGCCTGTGCGCTCTCTCTAGCTAGCCTTCTTGAAGGTTTAACTGACAAAATAGACACTGTCTCTATGGTGATCTTTCTCCCGGAACATTTTTTAGTACCATTTTTTGACATCAAAGAGTAAAGCTTTAAAGGTAGACTCACCAATGGCTCTCTGCGGGATCTCCTTTGTGTTTCTATGATGTAGTATATGCCACCCCTTATCGTTCTAATACATTCTTAAAGTAGAACTCTTTTTATGCCTGCTAAGATCTTTCACCTTCTCAGTCCTGAAGATATCTATCTGTTCTTCTTGGACAAAAAAAAAAAAAAATAGAAACCCTGGGCTACAAAATGCTAAGTAGGGATTAAACCACCTCTGACTCTGAATTCTTGAGTTCTTCCTGTCCATGAACCCACAATTACTCACCTTTCTTTAAATATAATTAATGTATATGTTTTTAAAAAGTCATATGGGAAATAGTAAATGAAAGTTAAGTAATAGAATTAATTGAAGCAGCAGAGGTTAATCACAAAGTATGTGTGTATTTATCCTTGAAGCCGTTCATCCCGAACGTGTATACAAATATTTGGACGCTCATGGAAGGGTAAAGACGTATCATACTATATTTTACATTTTCTGTTAACATTCATCGTTGTTTTCCAATTGATCCCAGTCTGTGTAATTATGATTATAATGTTATAAAGAAAGAATGTATCTAATTGATCAACAGTGACAGAGTATTAACAGAAAATGGGCCCACGCTTACTCACCATAATATTTCATCATTTTGAAGGACACATACTCACTCAGTAGTGCTTATATATTTGCAAATACTGATCTACTGAAGCAGGTTGGCTTCGTTTCTCCTTACTTGACGCTGAGTATGCCTTTCGGCACTTCTCAAACCCTTCACTCTCAACATACTGATATTGTATATTTAAAAAGAAGACAAGGGCTGAAGGACTTAATTATTGACTCACTTGCATGCTAACACATTCTTTATAGACTATTTTCCCAGTAAGAGTTTTCTGATGTGAATAGCAAGTGAAAGATTTTCCACATCATCTTTAGAATGGGCATCTCCTCAGCGTGAGCCCTTTCTTGTTCAGTCAGGAATATGGAACCACTGAAGAATGTCCTTCCTTCATGACACTGAGACTACTTTTTCAGTGTGAGTCCAGGTCTAATGGAACTCGAGCATTCATTTCATCCGATTTCTTCTACAGCAGTGATTAGATGGTGTACCCCAAGAGGGCTCTCCTTGTAGTAAACCTTGGGCTGTCTTCTCTACTGTGTCAGGGATGCAGCCCACTCTGAGCTCTCTGTGTATCCTGAGGCTGGAGCTCCACCTGAAGGCTCTTCCACCATGATTACAGGCTCCGGGTTTCTCTCCACATGACTTTCCTGGTGAGTTAAAAGGGATAATTTCTGGCTGAAGGCTCAATATCATTGATTAGAGACACAGGGTTTCTACTCGGTATGAATTCTCTGGCGTTTATAAAAGCGGGAGCTCTGGGTAAAGGCTGCACCACCTGGATTCCAGACATAGGGTGTCTCTCCTCTGAGTTTTCTAGTGCGTATAAGCGTGAGAGCTGCGTTTCAAGGCTTTTCCACACTCACTGCCTTTGTAGGGTTTCTCATCAGTGTGAATTCTCACCCATGACTAAGGTTATGGCTTCGACTAAGTGCTTTCTCACCTAAATGATATTCATTGTGGTTTCTCTCCTGTGTGACTGTGCTCATGACATTGAAGGGTTGCATGGTCACCGGAAGCTCCTCCACAGTCATTCCAAGCATAGGGCTTCTCCCCCGTTTGAGTTTACTGGTGTGAATAAGTGTCAGCTCTCTGGCTGCAGTACCTTTATAAGGTTCGTCTCCTCCAGTGCGAGCCGTTGGTGTATACATGCGAGGCTTCAGCCGAATATTTTCACACGTTCAGGACATTTGCAAGAGTCACTCCAGGGTGCACTCTCTCATGTTGTCTAAGGTTGGAGGGTGACTAAATGCCTTCCACATTCTGAGTTCTGCATGATTTCCCTCTAGTATAATTAGCTTAAGCCTCTCGCATTCGGGCTGAAAGTGCAACACACGTGGAGTTAAGTTTGCTGTATGCGAAATGTCCTCATGTCCGTGGCATTCTGTGAGCTCTTCTCCAGCATGAAATCCCTGCTGTTGACAAGGAAAGAGAGGCTGTTAAAGATTACTCACATCATACTCATTCAGTCATTTCCCGACATGTTAATTCTAGGCGGCGCCCTCCGTGATGGTCTTCATTCAAAATCTCCGCATACTCGTTACTTTCACAGGTAATGTTAGTTTGCTGAATTCCCACAGATTTTCTGTCTGGTAAGCCCTCACTGGTCATAGCCTTCTGAGTAAGTTTTAGGTCTTCTTTATGTTTCCAACACCATATCCATGAGCTCTGTTTAATCAATTACATTTTCATTGACGCTCAGGTCAGAGTTTGACATGTAATGTCAAATGACATGGGTCCTCAGATTAAATGGATAGAAAATCTCCTGGCCACAGGTCCAAGGCCATGGAGGGCAGAGCTAGGGTGGAGGCTCTGATGTTGCTGATTCCCACGTGGGGAGGAACCAAGGTGACTGAGGACAATTGCATCCGGGGCAGCGGTGGGGGTGGGGGGCAACAGGGAAGGTGGGGCGCTAAAGACCTGGAATGGGTGTTGTTGAACAAATGACGGTTCCTTTCACCAAGAATTATTAAATAAGAACTTTGGAAGAGGTGTCCTTGCTGTGGAGACAAGACTCTCCAGGAGACCATGGTAAGGGTTACCTGGGAATTAATGTGAACCCTAGGAACTGAATCTTAATAAAACAGTAACTGTGAACAGTAAGTCGAATCAAAGTGTAGCACCCGATCATTTGCATTGTTTCCTGCCAAATGGAGATATTCTGTACTCCCTACATGCCGAGGAGCCAATGCAGCCTTGCTCTTGACCATGGGAGGAAAAATCGTTCCTTCTGTCTGCGCATGCCTGTGGGTAAGCTGGCAGGGGTCACCCCCAGCTGGGTGGTTGGCGATTCACGTCTGGTGGATCTAACAATAGTTTGAAAGCCTGGCTTCTCATGGCTGCTTTCTCTTTCCTAAGATTTATCTGCTTGATTTTCGGATTGGCCCTGCCCAAGGATGCAGGGGAGGGCAGGTGGTGGCAGAGTTCCTGATAATGAAACAACAGGTGAGAAAAAAAAAACCAAAAAAACAAAAAAAAACTTAGTTTGATTCCTGAATTGATCCGTCTTTTGCCAAATGGTCAGGTTTCTACTTTGGGTCCGGATCTTCTAAGTGCACCCAGGAAATAGTAACTCCAGTTACGTGCACCACCCTGTTAAGGATACAGCAGGTCAGGGACCAATGTAGAAACACTCTCTTTCCCGACATTTACGTTCACTTCTTCCAGCCTCCATTAAGGCTGTGACCTCACAGAAGACGGGAGAGGTATTTTCCTTCTCTTCTTTTAAAGGTCGTCCCTTGGGCTCCGTGGCCTCCTTCATCATGCTACTGGCTGCGGTGGACTTAGGAATGCGGTGAACACAGGGGCTAGAGAATGACTCAGAACAGAAATCTGTGGGGAGCAGGCGTTTCATCAGGTGAGTCCTGTGTCATAGGTGCTGTGGTGAGCGGGGGTTTGGTGAGAGAGAGCAATAAAGAATCATTTAGTTTTCCTAATTTAAAAAGCTTAACTTTTTACAGACTACTCCTAAACATTTTGACAGCTTCCAAAAGATAAACGTAAGTTCCTTAGCAAAGTTATTCACATAAGTGTTTTCCTTTGTGCTCTTAACCTTCATTCCATTTAGGAAGTTGAATGCAATGTCTGCACATTCTCATTTTCTTAATTGTGACTGTGTATGGAGGAGAAGGGCCATAGTACACAGAACCAAATGTCGAGCGCTGGACAGCAAATGACAGTCTGGAGAGCTCCAGGACCTCACTCCCACGCAGAGACATCAGTAAAACAACCAGGACCTGCCTGAATGAGCTGGGGTTCTAGCCCAGGGAACCCCAGAAGTGGGAACAATGGGCTTTCTGATCCCACCATTGGCAGCCCTGGTAAGTGTGCCTATTAGACCCGGGGATGTGTGTGTGTGTGTGTGTGTGCGCACACGTGTGTTTGTTTCTTTTTCCTGACACCCCTGGACTTGCCGAGTGTGCGTCACTGTTGCATGAAAGCTACGGCCATGTGGTGCTAAAGTTCTAAGACCCTCTCAGTCTTGTATCTTCCTGCGTTGCATACATACAATTTCTCTAATAGGTCCAGATGCAAATGTTCAGTTGTCTCCTTGGCTCCCACCTGCAATGGCATGGGGTTGTCTTGCTTGGGAAAGCAGCTCTAGGCTCATGGAGAGAAGAGCTGCACGGGTGTAGGGTGGGCAGAGAGAATTGGAGAAAGCAAGTGAATTGCTATGGTCTCCTGATCCGGAGGTAAGAGGCTGGGCACTAAGGCAACCCAAGTCTTCAGAGTCAGGCTTCTGACTGCAGAATTCTCTACATTACCGTGAGGAGCGCATCTCCTTCGCGTCAGCCTCCTGCCCACATCTTCCCAGCCCCGTCCGCTGCTGGGGTCGCGTTGTGCCATGCCGAGCCGAACTGGCAGGTAGCTCCTTCGGCGGACGCACGGAGACGAACGCGAGCCTTTGGGCGGTCGGAGCTGCTCCGTCGCCGGCCAGCGATCAGAATCCATCCCGCTGACGTTCAAGCCCGTTGTCGGGTGCCACCTGGCGGCCGCTTCTATAGTGTCCCTTCCCTCCTGAGCTTTGGCGAACTTGGCGAGGGATGTGATTCGCCCGCCAGGCGCGGGCCAGAGTTCCGGGAGGCCGTCGACGCTGGCGGCGACCGTCCCGCTGGTGCGGAGCGGTGGGCGAGGCCTGCTCTCACCGGAGATTGAATGTGGAGCGCCGTGTGTTGTGGGGCCGCCGCTGAGCTCCTTGGGAGGGTTAGGGGGAGGTCTGCGCCGGTCGACCAGCACTCCCTGGTGTCCCTTGGCCCGCGGAGACACCCCCCGCCCCACACACACACGTCCTGCTACGCGTGACCAGGAGAGGATGTCCGTGCCCGACGTCGTACTCCGTGTGTCACGATGCGTCGGTGCGTCCTCGCCGCCTTGGGGGCCCGGGTCATGCTGGTGCAGTCGTGGCGGTCTGGCTGCGCAACAGGGGCCACTTCAGTTGCTCCAGGTCCCAGGCGAGGCGGTCACGGGGGCGGAACTTGCACCGAGGCAGGGGCATGGGATTCCTGTCAAGAGACCGCATCCACCCGGCAGGTGAAATGGGCGTCTATGCAGGGAGCTCCCGTCCCAACTTCCCGGTAGCCTCGTCAGCGTGGCGCTTGCGTTTCGAACCTGTTCAGGTCCGCTCACCGAGGTGTGTCGAGGGCAAGCGTGTAGGGCGCTCGTGGAGGGGCGGCAGTTCCTCCTAGGCTTCGGTGGTCCTAAGTCGTAGACGTTTCTCTTTGGGAAACAGGGAACGCCCGGGGCACACGTGATAGTCGTGAGGAGACACTAGCCTGGCCGCGGTCCTGCAAGGGCGCGGTCATCAGTAGCTTCACTGAAGAAGCTCTGCAGACAGTGAACGGCCTAGAGACGCGCGTGCGGAGGGCAGGACCCCTCCAGAGCAAGAAATGGGAACGATGGTGTCCTGTTTCGAGGACGGGTGTCAGCGGCGTGGCGGTGCGCCTTCGCTCGTGGGCCCTCTGAATACTTCCCGTGGAAGTTCACACCAGTTGCATGTCACTTGGCGTGTGCGGCGGCAAGGTCGACCAGATGGGCAGATTTCGGTATTGGGGCGAGGGGAAAATTTCATGAATTGAGGCTCTTTTGGTTGTGAGAGTCACTACAATGTGAACAGTAGTGAAAAATGAAACCTTAAGATTTACAATAAATCGACACTACTCTAAGAATTACTATAAAAACATACTATGCAACTTGCAGGTATTCTTGCATCTGGTAAGCCATTTCTTTCTTAAAAGGGCCGTATTGCATCATGAAACATATAAGTAAGTGCATTTTTAGATTTTGATGTTGTATTTAGGAATATATTTAATTTCGAATGTACCAATACTGTATATAATCGCATGGGGACTATATACACTAAAGAACACACCGGAAAATTCTGGATTTTATGGTAAATGTGTTCTTTTGGGTTGCTTTGCGTTCTCAAAAAAAAATTAGAAAGAAATCAAGAGCCCAATATAAAGAGCAAGATAGCAACCCTCTTGTCTGTTATCCTTTAAAGGGGGAACCCCTTGAATTTTGAATAAAATCGATGATGGAAGGAGTTTTAACAGGCACGTACACTGGAATTTTTATCCTTATAAAAATCGTTACTGGGCTTCCCTGGTGGCGCAGTGGTTGAGAGTCTGCCTGCCGATGCAGGGGACACGGGTTCGTGCCCCGGTCCGGGAGGATCCCCCATGCCGTGGAGCAGCTGGGCCCGTGAGCCATGGCCACCGAGCCTGCGCGTCTGGGGCCTGTGCTCCGCAACGGGAGAGGCCACAACAGTGAGAGGCCCGCGTACAGGAAAAAAAAGAACAGTCGTTACTAATTTTCAAACATATAGGCTTGAATGCTAACAAATTTTAAAGTACTTATTTTGCAATATAGAGAAGAGCAAAGCTTCATCTTAAGACAGGAAATCTAGCTTTGCTCTCCCCAATTCATGCAGACAAAGTTTTCCAAAATTGAGAGTTTTGGAAAATACTTTTACTAACCAGTCTTTCTAAAAATATATTACATTACAAAATTCCAGAACTGAGACTGCTTTAAATGTCAATTTTATTTTAGGTACAGCCAACTTTGTATTGTAGACTAGTAGTGGCATTTGGTAACTATACAATGTATGAACGTGTCTTTTTTTCTTAATGTCAGAAATATTATTTTGCAATTTATTCTTATTACCTGCCTTAGACTATAGAGTTCTATGAGGAGAAAGGCATTGTGTTATTTACAGTTGAATCAACATAACAGTCCAGGTTCTGAAATGTTGGAAGTTCTCATTAAATATTTCACAATAGAAAAATTTATAAATGAATGAACAAGGTGATTTAGCTTATGTTTCTCCTGCATGAATCCTTTATGCTAATAATTCCTGAATCGTATTTTCCCTTTATGATCAGATAGTTGTTACAGTGTCCCTCCCTTGCCTGGGGGTGTGTGTGTGTGCACTCAGATGCACGTACACACAGTAATGTTGCAGCTAACGTCATGGGTTTAAAAACATATATTTTTAAGATTTTTTTTTTTTGGATGTGGACCATGTTAAAAGACTTTTATTGAATTTGTTACAATATTGTTACTGTTTTATGTTTTGGTGTTTTGGTTGCAAGCCATGTGAGATCTTAGCTCCCCGACCAGGGATTGAACCCGCCCTCCCTGCATTGGAAGGTGAGGTCTTAACCTCTAGAATGCTAGGAAAGTCCCCGTGATGGCCTTTATAGGCCCTAGAATACCATTTCTCAACCCATTAGACTTCAATGGGCCCCAGGGGTACAACGAATGTTTTGGCCAGCAAAGAAAAAGAAAGGGAACGGAAAAGGGGCCAGAACTCATCATGCGGCCTGTGCGCTCTCTCTAGCTAGCCTTCTTGAAGGTTTAACTGACAAAATAGACACTGTCTCTATGGTGATCTTTCTCCCGCAACATTTTTTAGTACCATTTTTCGACGTCAAAGAGTAAAGCTTTAAAGGTAGACTCACCAATGGCTCTCTGCGGGATCTCCTTTGTGTTTCTATGATGTAGTATATGCCACCCCTTATCGTTCTAATACATTCTTAAAGTAGAACTCTTTTTATGTCTGCAAAGATCTTTCACCTTCTCAGTCCTGAAGATATCTATCTGTTCTTCTTGGACAAAAAAAAAAAAAAAAAGAAACCCTGGGCTACAAAATGCTAAGTAGGGATTAAACCACCTCTGACTCTGAATTCTTGAGTTCTTCCTGTCCATGAACCCACAATTACTCACCTTTCTTTAAATATAATTAATGTATATGTTTTTAAAAAGTCAAATGGGAAATAGTAAATGAAAGTTAAGTAATAGAATTAATTGAAGCAGCAGAGGTTAATCACAAAGTATGTGTGTATTTATCCTTGAAGCCGTTCATCCCGAACGTGTATACAAATATTTGGACGCTCATGGAAGGGTAAAGACGTATCATACTATATTTTACATTTTCTGTTAACATTCATCGTTGTTTTCCGATTGATCCCAGTCTGTGTAATTATGATTATAATGTTATAAAGAAAGAATGTATCTAATTGATCAACAGTGACAGAGTATTAACAGAAAGCGCGCCCACGCTTACTCACCACAATATTTCATCATTTTGAAGGACACATACTCACTCAGTAGTGCTTATATATTTGCAAATACTGATCTACTGAAGCAGGTTGGCTTCGTTTCTCCTTACTTGACGCTGAGTATGGCTTTCAGCACTTCTCAAAACCCTTCACTCTCAACATACTGATATTGTATATTTAAAAAGAAGACAAGGGCTGAAGGACTTAATTATTGACTCACTTGCATGCTAACACATTCTTTATAGACTATTTTCCCAGTAAGAGTTTTCTGATGTGAATAGCAAGTGAAAGATTTTCCACATCATCTTTAGAATGGGCATCTCCTCAGCGTGAGCCCTTTCTTGTGCAGTCAGGAATATGGAACCACTGAAGAATGTACTTCCTTCATGACACTGAGACTACTTTTTCAGTGTGAGCCCTGTCATGTCTCATGAGTCCAGGTCTAATGGAACTCGAGCATTCATTTCATCCGATTTCTTCTACAGCAGTGATTATGTGGTGTACCCCAAGAGGGCTCTCCTTGTAGTAAACCTTGGGCTGTCTTCTCTACTGTGTCAGGGATGCAGCCCACTCTGAGCTCTCTGTGTATCCTGAGGCTGGAGCTCCACCTGAAGGCTCTTCCACCATGATTACAGGCTCCGGGTTTCTCTCCACATGACGTTCCTGGTGAGTTAAAAGGGATAATTTCTGGCTGAAGGCTCAATATCATTGATTAGAGACACAGGGTTTCTACTCGGTATGAATTCTCTGGCGTTTATAAAAGCGGGAGCTCTGGGTAAAGGCTGCACCACCTGGATTCCAGACATAGGGTGTCTCTCCTGTGAGTTTTCTAGTGCGTATAAGCGTGAGAGCTGCGTTTCAAGGCTTTTCCACACTCACTGCCTTTGTAGGGTTTCTCATCAGTGTGAATTCTCACCCATGACTAAGGTTATGGCTTCGACTAAGTGCTTTCTCACATAAATGATATTCATTGTGGTTTCTCTCCTGTGTGACTGTGCTCATGACATTGAAGGGTTGCATGGTCACCGGAAGCTCCTCCACAGTCATTCCAAGCATAGGGCTTCTCCCCCGTTTGAGTTTACTGGTGTGAATAAGTGTCAGCTCTCTGGCTGCAGTACCTTTATAAGGTTCGTCTCCTCCAGTGCGAGCCGTTGGTGTATACATGCGAGGCTTCAGCCGAATATTTTCACACGTTCAGGACATTTGCAAGAGTCAATCCAGGGTGCACTCTCTCATGTTGTCTAAGGTTGGAGGGTGACTAAATGCCTTCCACATTCTGAGTTCTGCATGATTTCCCTCTAGTATAATTAGCTTAAGCCTCTCGCATTCGGGCTGAAAGTGCAACACACGTGGAGTTAAGGTTGCTGTATGCGAAATGTCCTCATATCCGTGGCATTCTGTGAGCTCTTCTCCAGCATGAAATCCCTGATGTTGACAAGGAAAGAGAGGCTGTTAAAGATTACTCACATCATACTCATTCAGTCATTTCCCGACATGTGAATTCTAGGTGGCGCCCTCCGTGATGGTCTTCATTCAAAATCTCCGCATACTCGTTACTTTCACAGGTAATGTTAGTTTGCTGAATTCACACAGATTTTCTGTCTGGTAAACCCTCACTGGTCATAGCCTTCTGATTAAGTTTTAGGTCTTCTTTATGTTTCCAACACCATATCCATGAGCTCTGTTTAATCAATTACATTTTCATTGACGCTCAGGTCAGAGTTTGACATGTAATGTCAAATGACATGGGTCCTCAGATTAAATGGATAGAAAATCTCCTGGCCACAGGTCCAAGGCCATGGAGGGCAGAGCTAGGGTGGAGGCTCTGATGTTGCTGATTCCCACGTGGGGAGGAACCAAGGTGACTGAGGACAATTGCATCCGGGGCAGCGGGGTGGGCAACAGGGAAGGTGGGGTGCTAAAGACCTGGAATGGGTGTTGTTGAACAAATGACGGTTCCTTTCACCAAGAATTATTAAATAAGAACTTTGGAAGAGGTGTCCTTGCTGTGGAGACAAGACTCTCCAGGAGACCATGGTAAGGGTTACCTGGGAATTAATGTGAACCCTAGGAACTGAATCTTAATAAAACAGTAACTGTGAACAGTAAGTCGAATCAAAGTGTAGCACCCGATCATTTGCATTGTTTCCTGCCAAATGGAGATATTCTGTACTCCCTACATGCCGAGGAGCCAATGCAGCCTTGCTCTTGACCATGGGAGGAAAAATCGTTCCTTCTGTCTGCGCATGCCTGTGGGTAAGCTGGCAGGGGTCACCCCCAGCTGGGTGGTTGGCGATTCATGTCTGGTGGATCTAACAATAGTTTGAAAGCCTGGCTTCTCATGGCTGCTTTCTCTTTCCTCAGATTTATCTGCTTGATTTTCGGATTGGCCCTGCCCAAGGATGCAGAGGAGGGCAGGTGGTGGCAGAGTTCCTGATAATGAAACAACAGGTGAGAAAAAAAAAAAAAAACCAAATAAACAAAAAAAACTTAGTTTGATTCCTGAATTGATCCGTCTTTTGCCAAATGGTCAGGTTTCTACTTTGGGTCCGGATCTTCTAAGTGCACCCAGGAAATAGTAACTCCAGTTATGTGCACCACCCTGTTAAGGATACAGCAGGTCAGGGACCAATGTAGAAACACTCTCTTTCCCGACATTTACGTTCACTTCTTCCAGCCTCCGTTAAGGCTGTGACCTCACAGAAGACGGGAGAGGTATTTTCCTTCTCTTCTTTTAAAGGTCGTCCCTTGGGCTCCGTGGCCTCCTTCATCATGCTACTGGCTGCGGTGGACTTAGGAATGCGGTGAACACAGGGGCTAGAGAATGACTCAGAACAGAAATCTGTGGGGAGCAGGCGTTTCATCAGGTGAGTCCTGTGTCATAGGTGCTGTGGTGAGCGGGGGTTTGGTGAGAGAGAGCAATAAAGAATCATTTAGTTTTCCTAATTTAAAAAGCTTAACTTTTTACAGACTACTCCTAAACATTTTGACAGCTTCCAAAAGATAAACGTAAGTTCCTTAGCAAAGTTATTCACATAAGTGTTTTCCTTTGTGCTCTTAACCTTCATTCCATTTAGGAAGTTGAATGCAATGTCTGCACATTCTCATTTTCTTAATTGTGACTGTGTATGGAGGAGAAGGGCCATAGTACACAGAACCAAATGTCGAGCGCTGGACAGCAAATGACAGTCTGGAGAGCTCCAGGACCTCACTCCCACGCAGAGACATCAGTAAAACAACCAGGACCTGCCTGAATGAGCTGGGGTTCTAGCCCAGGGAACCCCAGAAGTGGGAACAATGGGCTTTCTGATCCCACCATTGGCAGCCCTGGGAAGTGTGCCTATTAGACCCGGGGATGTGTGTGTGTGTGTGTGTGTGCGTGTGTGTGTGCGCACACGTGTGTTTGTTTCTTTTTCCTGACACCCCTGGACTTGCCGAGTGTGAATCACTGTTGCATGAAAGCTACGGCCATGTGGTGCTAAAGTTCTAAGACCCTCTCAGTCTTGTATCTTCCTGCGTTGCATACATACAATTTCTCTAATAGGTCCAGATGCAAATGTTCAGTTGTCTCCTTGGCTCCTACCTGCAATGGCATGGGGTTGTCTTGCTTGGGAAAGCAGCTCTAGGCTCATGGAGAGAAGAGCTGCACGGGTGAAGGGTGGGCAGAGAGAATTGGAGAAAGCAAGTGAATTGCTATTGTCTCCTGATCCGGAGGTAAGAGGCTGGGCACTAAGGCAACCCAAGTCTTCAGAGTCAGGCTTCTGACTGCAGAATTCTCTACATTACCGTGAGGAGCACATCTCCTTCGCGTCAGCCTCCTGCCCACATCTTCCCAGCCCTGTCCGCTGCTGGGGTCGCGTCGTTCCATGCCGAGACGAACTGGCAGGTAGCTCCTTCGGCGGACGCCCGGAGACGAACGCGAGCATTTGGGCGGTCGGAGCTGCTCCGTCGCCGGCCAGCGATCAGAATCCATCCCGCTGACGTTCAAGCCCGTTGTCGGGAGCCACCTGGCGGCCGCTTTTATAGTGTCCCTTCCCTCCTGAGCTTTGGCGAACTTGGCGAGGGATGTGATTCGCCCGCCAGGCGCGGGCCAGAGTTCCGGGAGGCCGGCGACGCTGGCGGCGACCGTCCCGCTGGTGCGGAGTGGTGCGCGAGGCCTGCTCTCACCGGAGATTGAATGTGGAGAGCCGTGTGTTGTGGGGCCGGCGCTGAGCTCTTTGGGAGTGTTGTGGGGGTGGGGTTGGGTGTGAGGGGGTTGCTGTCTGCGCCGGTCGACCAGCACTCCCTGGTGTCCCTTGGCCCGCGGAGACACCCCCACCCCCGCCTCGTACTGCTACGCGTGACCAGGAGAGGATGTCCGTGCCCGACGTCGTACTCCGTGTGTCACGATGCGTCGGTTCGTCCTCGCCGCCTTGGGGGCCCGGCTCATGCCGGTGCAGTCGTGGCGGTCTGGCTGCGCAACAGGGGCCACTTCAGTTGCTCCGGGTCCCAGGCGAGGCGGTCACGGCGGCGGACCTTGCACCGAGGCAGGGGCATGGGATGCCTGTCAAGAGACCGCACCCACCCGGCAGGTTAAACGGGCGTCTATGCAGGGAGCTCCCGTCCCAACTTCCTGGTAGCGTCGTCAGCGTGTCGCTTGCGTTTCGAACCTGTTCAGGTCCGCTCACCGAGGTGTGTCGAGGGCAAGCGTGTAGGGCGCTCGTGGAGGGGCGGCAGTTCCTCCTAGGCTTCGGTGGTCCTAAGTCGTAGACGTTTCTCTTTGGGAAACAGGGAACGCCCGGGGCACACTTGATAGTCGTGAGGAGATATGAGCCTGGCCGCAGTCCTGCAAGGGCGCGGTCGTCAGTAGCTTCACTGAAGAAGCTCTGCAGACAGTGAACGGCCTAGAGACGCGCGTGCGGAGGGCAGGACCCCCCCAGAGCAAGAAATGGGAACGATGGTGTCCCGTTTCGAGGACGGGTGTCAGCGGCGTGGCGGTGCGCCTTCGCTCGTGTGCCCTCTGAATACTTCCCATTGAAGTTCACACCAGTTGCACGTCACTTGGCGTGTGCGGCGGCAAGGTCGAACAGATGGGCAGATTTCGGTATTGGGGCGAGGGGAAAATTTCATGAATTGAGGCTCTTTTGGTTGTGAGAGTCACTACAATGTGAACAGTAGTGAAAAAGAAACCTTAAGATTTACAATAAATCGACACTACTCTAAGAATTACTATAAAAACATACTATGCAACTTGCAGGTATTCTGGCATCTGGTAAGCCATTTCTTTCTTAAAAGGGCAGTATTGCATCATGAAACATATAAGTAAGTTCATTTTTAGATTTTGATGTTGTATTTAGGAATATATTTAATTTCGAATGTACCAATAGTGTATATAATCGCATGGGGACTATATACACTAAAGAACACACCGGAATATTCTGGATTTTATGGTAAATGTGTTCTTTTGGGTTGCTTTGGGTTCTCAAAAAAAAAATTAGAAAGAAATCAAGAGCCCAATATAAAGAGCAAGATAGCAACCCTCTTGTCTGTTATCCTCTAAAGGGGTAACCCCTTGAATTTTGAATAAAATCGATGATGGAAGGAGTTTTAACAGGCACGTACACTGGAATTTTTATCCTTATAAAAATCGTTACTGGGCTTCCCTGGTGGCGCAGTGGTTGAGAGTCCGCCTGCCGATGCAGGGGACACGGGTTCGTGCCCCGGTCCGTGAGGATCCCCCATGCCGTGGAGCAGCTGGGCCTTGAGCCATGGCCGCCGAGCCTGCGCGTCTGGGGCCTGTGCTCTGCAACGGGAGAGGCCACGACAGTGAGAGGCCCGCGTACAGGAAAAAAAAGAACAGTCGTTACTAATTTTCAAACATATAGGCTTGAATGCTAACAAATTTTAAAGTACTTATTTTGCAATATAGAGAAGAGCAAACCTTCATCTTAAGACAGGAAATCTCGCTTTGCTCTCCCCAATTCATGCAGACAAAGTTTTCCAAAATTGAGAGTTTTGGAAAATACTTTTACTATCCAGTCTTTCTAAAAATATATTACTTTTCAAAATTCCAGAACTGAGACTGCTTTAAATGTCAATTTTATTTTAGGTACAGCCAACTTTCTATTGTAGACTAGTAGTGGCCTTTGGTAACTATACAATGTATGAACGTGTCTTTTTTTCTTAATGTCAGAATTATTATTTTGCAATTTATTCTTATTACCTGCCTTAGAATATAGAGTTCTATGAAGAGAAAGGCATTGTGTTATTTACAGTTGAATCAACATAACAGTCCAGGTTCTGAAATGTTGGAAGTTCTCATTAAATATTTCACAATAGAAAAATTTATAAATGAATGAACAAGGTGATTTAGCTTATGTTTCTCCTGCATGAATCCTTTATGCTAATAATTCCTGAATCGTATTTTCCCTTTATGATCAGATAGTTGTTACAGTGTCCCTCCCTTGCCTGGGGGTGTGTGTGTGTGCACTCAGATGCACGTACACACAGTAATGTTGCAGCTAACGTCATGGGTGTAAAAACATATATTTTTAAGATTTTTTTTTTTTGGATGTGGACCATGTTAAAAGACTTTTATTGAATTTGTTACAATATTGTTACTGTTTTATGTTTTGGTGTTTTGGTTGCAAGCCATGTGAGATCTTAGCTCCCCGACCAGGGATTGAACCCGCCCTCCCTGCATTGGAAGGTGAGGTCTTAACCTCTAGAATGCTAGGAAAGTCCCCGTGATGGCCTTTATAGGCCCTAGAATACCATTTCTCAACCCATTAAACTTCAATGGGCCCCAGGGGTACAACGAATGTTTTGGCCAGCAAAGAAAAAGAAAGGGAACGGAAAAGGGGCCAGAACTCATCATGCGGCCTGTGCGCTCTCTCTAGCTAGCCTTCTTGAAGGTTTAACTGACAAAATAGACACTGTCTCTATGGTGATCTTTCTCCCGGAACATTTTTTAGTACCATTTTTTGACATCAAAGAGTAAAGCTTTAAAGGTAGACTCACCAATGGCTCTCTGCGGGATCTCCTTTGTGTTTCTATGATGTAGTATATGCCACCCCTTATCGTTCTAATACATTCTTAAAGTAGAACTCTTTTTATGCCTGCTAAGATCTTTCACCTTCTCAGTCCTGAAGATATCTATCTGTTCTTCTTGGACAAAAAAAAAAAAAAAATAGAAACCCTGGGCTACAAAATGCTAAGTAGGGATTAAACCACCTCTGACTCTGAATTCTTGAGTTCTTCCTGTCCATGAACCCACAATTACTCACCTTTCTTTAAATATAATTAATGTATATGTTTTTAAAAAGTCATATGGGAAATAGTAAATGAAAGTTAAGTAATAGAATTAATTGAAGCAGCAGAGGTTAATCACAAAGTATGTGTGTATTTATCCTTGAAGCCGTTCATCCCGAACGTGTATACAAATATTTGGACGCTCATGGAAAGGTAAAGACGTATCATACTATATTTTACATTTTCTGTTAACATTCATCGTTGTTTTCCGATTGATCCCAGTCTGTGTAATTATGATTATAATGTTATAAAGAAAGAATGTATCTAATTGATCAACAGTGACAGAGTATTAACAGAAAATGGGCCCACGCTTACTCACCATAATATTTCATCATTTTGAAGGACACATACTCACTCAGTAGTGCTTATATATTTGCAAATACTGATCTACTGAAGCAGGTTGGCTTCGTTTCTCCTTACTTGACGCTGAGTATGCCTTTCGGCACTTCTCAAAACCCTTCACTCTCAACATACTGATATTGTATATTTAAAAAGAAGACAAGGGCTGAAGGACTTAATTATTGACTCACTTGCATGCTAACACATTCTTTATAGACTATTTTCCCAGTAAGAGTTTTCTGATGTGAATAGCAAGTGAAAGATTTTCCACATCATCTTTAGAATGGGCATCTCCTCAGCGTGAGCCCTTTCTTGTTCAGTCAGGAATATGGAACCACTGAAGAATGTCCTTCCTTCATGACACTGAGACTACTTTTTCAGTGTGAGCCCTGTCATGTCTCATGAGTCCAGGTCTAATGGAACTCGAGCATTCATTTCATCCGATTTCTTCTACAGCAGTGATTAGATGGTGTACCCCAAGAGGGCTCTCCTTGTAGTAAACCTTGGGCTGTCTTCTCTACTGTGTCAGGGATGCAGCCCACTCTGAGCTCTCTGTGTATCCTGAGGCTGGAGCTCCACCTGAAGGCTCTTCCACCATGATTACAGGCTCCGGGTTTCTCTCCACATGACTTTCCTGGTGAGTTAAAAGGGATAATTTCTGGCTGAAGGCTCAATATCATTGATTAGAGACACAGGGTTTCTACTCGGTATGAATTCTCTGGCGTTTATAAAAGCGGGAGCTCTGGGTAAAGGCTGCACCACCTGGATTCCAGACATAGGGTGTCTCTCCTCTGAGTTTTCTAGTGCGTATAAGCGTGAGAGCTGCGTTTCAAGGCTTTTCCACACTCACTGCCTTTGTAGGGTTTCTCATCAGTGTGAATTCTCACCCATGACTAAGGTTATGGCTTCGACTAAGTGCTTTCTCACCTAAATGATATTCATTGTGGTTTCTCTCCTGTGTGACTGTGCTCATGACATTGAAGGGTTGCATGGTCACCGGAAGCTCCTCCACAGTCATTCCAAGCATAGGGCTTCTCCCCCGTTTGAGTTTACTGGTGTGAATAAGTGTCAGCTCTCTGGCTGCAGTACCTTTATAAGGTTCGTCTCCTCCAGTGCGAGCCGTTGGTGTATACATGCGAGGCTTCAGCCGAATATTTTCACACGTTCAGGACATTTGCAAGAGTCACTCCAGGGTGCACTCTCTCATGTTGTCTAAGGTTGGAGGGTGACTAAATGCCTTCCACATTCTGAGTTCTGCATGATTTCCCTCTAGTATAATTAGCTTAAGCCTCTCGCATTCGGGCTGAAAGTGCAACACACGTGGAGTTAAGGTTGCTGTATGCGAAATGTCCTCATGTCCGTGGCATTCTGTGAGCTCTTCTCCAGCATGAAATCCCTGCTGTTGACAAGGAAAGAGAGGCTGTTAAAGATTACTCACATCATACTCATTCAGTCATTTCCCGACATGTTAATTCTAGGCGGCGCCCTCCGTGATGGTCTTCATTCAAAATCTCCGCATACTCGTTACTTTCACAGGTAATGTTAGTTTGCTGAATTCCCACAGATTTTCTGTCTGGTAAACCCTCACTGCTCATAGCCTTCTGATTAAGTTTTAGGTCTTCTTTATGTTTCCAACACCATATCCATGAGCTCTGTTTAATCAATTACATTTTCATTGACGCTCAGGTCAGAGTTTGACATGTAATGTCAAATGACATGGGTCCTCAGATTAAATGGATAGAAAATCTCCTGGCCACAGGTCCAAGGCCATGGAGGGCAGAGCTAGGGTGGAGGCTCTGATGTTGCTGATTCCCACGTGGGGAGGAACCAAGGTGACTGAGGACAATTGCATCCGGGGCAGCGGTGGGGGTGGGGGGCAACAGGGAAGGTGGGGCGCTAAAGACCTGGAATGGGTGTTGTTGAACAAATGACGGTTCCTTTCACCAAGAATTATTAAATAAGAACTTTGGAAGAGGTGTCCTTGCTGTGGAGACAAGACTCTCCAGGAGACCATGGTAAGGGTTACCTGGGAATTAATGTGAACCCTAGGAACTGAATCTTAATAAAACAGTAACTGTGAACAGTAAGTCGAATCAAAGTGTAGCACCCGATCATTTGCATTGTTTCCTGCCAAATGGAGATATTCTGTACTCCCTACATGCCGAGGAGCCAATGCAGCCTTGCTCTTGACCATGGGAGGAAAAATCGTTCCTTCTGTCTGCGCATGCCTGTGGGTAAGCTGGCAGGGGTCACCCCCAGCTGGGTGGTTGGCGATTCACGTCTGGTGGATCTAACAATAGTTTGAAAGCCTGGCTTCTCATGGCTGCTTTCTCTTTCCTCAGATTTATCTGCTTGATTTTCGGATTGGCCCTGCCCAAGGATGCACGGGAGGGCAGGTGGTGGCAGAGTTCCTGATAATGAAACAACAGGTGAGAAAAAAAAAACCAAAAAAACAAAAAAAAACTTAGTTTGATTCCTGAATTGATCCGTCTTTTGCCAAATGGTCAGGTTTCTACTTTGGGTCCGGATCTTCTAAGTGCACCCAGGAAATAGTAACTCCAGTTACGTGCACCACCCTGTTAAGGATACAGCAGGTCAGGGACCAATGTAGAAACACTCTCTTTCCCGACATTTACGTTCACTTCTTCCAGCCTCCATTAAGGCTGTGACCTCACAGAAGACGGGAGAGGTATTTTCCTTCTCTTCTTTTAAAGGTCGTCCCTTGGGCTCCGTGGCCTCCTTCATCATGCTACTGGCTGCGGTGGACTTAGGAATGCGGTGAACACAGGGGCTAGAGAATGACTCAGAACAGAAATCTGTGGGGAGCAGGCGTTTCATCAGGTGAGTCCTGTGTCATAGGTGCTGTGGTGAGCGGGGGTTTGGTGAGAGAGAGCAATAAAGAATCATTTAGTTTTCCTAATTTAAAAAGCTTAACTTTTTACAGACTACTCCTAAACATTTTGACAGCTTCCAAAAGATAAACGTAAGTTCCTTAGCAAAGTTATTCACATAAGTGTTTTCCTTTGTGCTCTTAACCTTCATTCCATTTAGGAAGTTGAATGCAATGTCTGCACATTCTCATTTTCTTAATTGTGACTGTGTATGGAGGAGAAGGGCCATAGTACACAGAACCAAATGTCGAGCGCTGGACAGCAAATGACAGTCTGGAGAGCTCCAGGACCTCACTCCCACGCAGAGACATCAGTAAAACAACCAGGACCTGCCTGAATGAGCTGGGGTTCTAGCCCAGGGAACCCCAGAAGTGGGAACAATGGGCTTTCTGATCCCACCATTGGCAGCCCTGGGAAGTGTGCCTATTAGACCCGGGGATGTGTGTGTGTGTGTGTGTGCGTTTGTGTGTGCGCACACGTGTGTCTGTTTCTTTTTCCTGACACCCCTGGACTTGCCGAGTGTGCGTCACTGTTGCATGAAAGCTACGGCCATGTGGTGCTAAAGTTCTAAGACCCTCTCAGTCTTGTATCTTCCTGCGTTGCATACATACAATTTCTCTAATAGGTCCAGATGCAAATGTTCAGTTGTCTCCTTGGCTCCCACCTGCAATGGCATGGGGTTGTCTTGCTTGGGAAAGCAGCTCTAGGCTCATGGAGAGAAGAGCTGCACGGGTGTAGGGTGGGCAGAGAGAATTGGAGAAAGCAAGTGAATTGCTATGGTCTCCTGATCCGGAGGTAAGAGGCTGGGCACTAAGGCAACCCAAGTCTTCAGAGTCAGGCTTCTGACTGCAGAATTCTCTACATTACCGTGAGGAGCGCATCTCCTTCGCGTCAGCCTCCTGCCCACATCTTCCCAGCCCCGTCCGCTGCTGGGGTCGCGTCGTGCCATGCCGAGCCGAACTGGCAGGTAGCTCCTTCGGCGGACGCACGGACACGAACGCGAGCCTTTGGGCGGTCGGAGCTGCTCCGTCGCCGGCCAGCGATCAGAATCCATCCCGCTGACGTTCAAGCCCGTTGTCGGGAGCCACCTGGCGGCCGCTTTTATAGTGTCCCTTCCCTCCTGAGGTTTGGCGAACTTGGCGAGGGATGTGATTCGCCCGCCAGGCGCGGGCCAGAGTTCCGGGAGGCCGGCGACGCTGGCGGCGACCGTCCCGCTGGTGCGGAGCGGTGGGCGAGGCCTGCTCTCACCGGAGACTGAATGTGGAGCGCCGTGTGTTGTGGGGCCGCCGCTGAGCTCCTTGGGAGGGTTAGGGGGAGGTCTGCGCCGGTCGACCAGCACTCCCTGGTGTCCCTTGGCCCGCGGAGACACCCCCCGCCCCACACACACACGTCCTGCTACGCGTGACCAGGAGAGGATGTCCGTGCCCGACGTCGTACTCCGTGTGTCACGATGCGTCGGTGCGTCCTCGCCGCCTTGGGGGCCCGGGTCATGCCGGTGCAGTCGTGGCGGTCTGGCTGCGCAACAGGGGCCACTTCAGTTGCTCCGGGTCCCAGGCGAGGCGGTCACGGGGGCGGAACTTGCACCGAGGCAGGGGCATGGGATGCCTGTCAAGAGACCGCATCCACCCGGCAGGTTAAACGGGCGTCTATGCAGGGAGCTCCCTTCCCAACTTCCTGGTAGCGTCGTCAGCGTGGCGCTTGCGTTTCGAACCTGTTCAGGTCCGCTCACCGAGGTGTGTCGAGGGCAAGCGTGTAGGGCGCTCGTGGAGGGGCGGCAGTTCCTCCTAGGCTTCGGTGGTCCTAAGTCGTAGACGTTTCTCTTTGGGAAACAGGGAACGCCCGGGGCACACGTGATAGTCGTGAGGAGACACGAGCCTGGCCGCGGTCCTGCAAGGGCGCGGTCGTCAGTAGCTTCACTGAAGAAGCTCTGCAGACAGTGAAAGGCCTAGAGACACGCGTGCGGAGGGCAGGACCCCCCCAGAGCAAGAAATGGGAACGATGGTGTCCTGTTTCGAGGACGGGTGTCAGCGGCGTGGCGGTGCGCCTTCGCTCGTGTGCCCTCTGAATACTTCCCGTTGAAGTTCACACCAGTTGCACGTCACTTGGCGTGTGCGGCGGCAAGGTCGACCAGATGGGCAGATTTTGGTATTGGGGCGAGGGGAAAATTTCATGAATTGAGGCTCTTTTGGTTGTGAGAGTCACTACAATGTGAACAGTAGTGAAAAAAGAAACCTTAAGATTTACAATAAATCGACACTACTCTAAGAATTACTATAAAAACATACTATGCAACTTGCAGGTATTCTTGCATCTGGTAAGCCATTTCTTTCTTAAAAGGGCAGTATTGCATCATGAAACATATAAGTAAGTGCATTTTTAGATTTTGATGTTGTATTTAGGAATATATTTAATTTCGAATGTACCAATAGTGTATATAATCGCATGGGGACTATATACACTAAATAACACACCGGAAAATTCTGGATTTTATGGTAAATGTGTTCTTTTGGGTTGCTTTGGGTTCTCAAAAAAAAAATTAGAAAGAAATCAAGAGCCCAATATAAAGAGCAAGATAGCAACCCTCTTCTCTGTTATCCTCTAAAGGGGTAACCCCTTGAATTTTGAATAAAATCGATGATGGAAGGAGTTTTAACAGGCACGTACACTGGAATTTTTATCCTTATAAAAATCGTTACTGGGCTTCCCTGGTGGCGCAGTGGTTGAGAGTCCGCCTGCCGATGCAGGGGACATGGGTTCGTGCCCCGGTCCGGGAGGATCCCCCATGCCGTGGAGCAGCTGGGCCCGTGAGCCATGGCCGCCGAGCCTGCGCGTCTGGGGCCTGTGCTCCGCAACGGGAGAGGCCACGACTGTGAGAGGCCCGCGTACAGGAAAAAAAAGAACAGTCGTTACTAATTTTCAAACATATAGGCTTGAATGCTAACAAATTTTAAAGTACTTATTTTGCAATATAGAGAAGAGCAAAGCTTCATCTTAAGACAGGAAATCTCGCTTTGCTCTCCCCAATTCATGCAGACAAAGTTTTCCAAAATTGAGAGTTTTGGAAAATACTTTTACTATCCAGTCTTTCTAAAAATATATTACTTTTCAAAATTCCAGAACTGAGACTGCTTTAAATGTCAATTTTATTTTAGGTACAGCCAACTTTCTATTGTAGACTAGTAGTGGCCTTTGGTAACTATACAATGTATGAACGTGTCTTTTTTTCTTAATGTCAGAAATATTATTTTGCAATTTATTCTTATTACCTGCCTTAGACTATAGAGTTCTATGAAGAGAAAGGCATTGTGTTATTTACAGTTGAATCAACATAACAGTCCAGGTTCTGAAATGTTGGAAGTTCTCATTAAATATTTCACAATAGAAAAATTTATAAATGAATAAACAAGGTGATTTAGCTTATGTTTCTCCTGCATGAATCCTTTATGCTAATAATTCCTGAATCGTATTTTCCCTTTATGATCAGATAGTTGTTACAGTGTCCCTCCCTGGCCTGGGGGGGTATGTGTGTGCACTCAGATGCACGTACACACAGTAATGTTGCAGCTAACGTCATGGGTTTAAAAACATATATTTTTAAGATTTTTTTTTTTTTGGATGTGGACCATGTTAAAAGACTTTTATTGAATTTGTTACAATATTGTTACTGTTTTATGTTTTGGTGTTTTGGTTGCAAGCCATGTGAGATCTTAGCTCCCCGACCAGGGATTGAACCCGCCCTCCCTGCATTGGAAGGTGAGGTCTTAACCTCTAGAATGCTAGGAAAGTCCCCGTGATGGCCTTTATAGGCCCTAGAATACCATTTCTCAACCCATTAGACTTCAATGGGCCCCAGGGGTACAACGAATGTTTTGGCCAGCAAAGAAAAAGAAAGGGAACGGAAAAGGGGCCAGAACTCATCATGCGGCCTGTGCGCTCTCTCTAGCTAGCCTTCTTGAAGGTTTAACTGACAAAATAGACACTGTCTCTACGGTGATCTTTCTCACGCAACATTTTTTAGTACCATTTTTCGACGTCAAAGAGTAAAGCTTTAAAGGTAGACTCACCAATGGCTCTCTGCGGGATCTCCTTTGTGTTTCTATGATGTAGTATATGCCACCCCTTATCGTTCTAATACATTCTTAAAGTAGAACTCTTTTTATGTCTGCAAAGATCTTTCACCTTCTCAGTCCTGAAGATATCTATCTGTTCTTCTTGGACAAAAAAAAAAAAATAGAAACCCTGGGCTACAAAATGCTAAGTAGGGATTAAACCACCTCTGACTCTGAATTCTTGAGTTCTTCCTGTCCATGAACCCACAATTACTCACCTTTCTTTAAATATAATTAATGTATATGTTTTTAAAAAGTCATATGGGAAATAGTAAATGAAAGTTAAGTAATAGAATTAATTGAAGCAGCAGAGGTTAATCACAAAGTATGTGTGTATTTATCCTTGAAGCCGTTCATCCCGAACGTGTATACAAATATTTGGACGCTCATGGAAGGGTAAAGACGTATCATACTATATTTTACATTTTCTGTTAACATTCATCGTTGTTTTCCGATTGATCCCAGTCTGTGTAATTATGATTATAATGTTATAAAGAAAGAATGTATCTAATTGATCAACAGTGACAGAGTATTAACAGAAAGCGGGCCCACGCTTACTCACCACAATATTTCATCATTTTGAAGGACACATACTCACTCAGTAGTGCTTATATATTTGCAAATACTGATCTACTGAAGCAGGTTGGCTTCGTTTCTCCTTACTTGACGCTGAGTATGGCTTTCAGCACTTCTCAAAACCCTTCACTCTCAACATATTGATATTGTATATTTAAAAAGAAGACAAGGGCTGAAGGACTTAATTATTGACTCACTTGCATGCTAACACATTCTTTATAGACTATTTTCCCAGTAAGAGTTTTCTGATGTGAATAGCAAGTGAAAGATTTTCCACATCATCTTTAGAATGGGCATCTCCTCAGCGTGAGCACTTTCTTGTGCAGTCAGGAATATGGAACCACTGAAGAATGTCCTTCCTTCATGACACTGAGACTACTTTTTCAGTGTGAGCCCTGTCATGTCTCATGAGTCCAGGTCTAATGGAACTCGAGCATTCATTTCATCCGATTTCTTCTACAGCAGTGATTAGATGGTGTACCCCAAGAGGGCTCTCCTTGTAGTAAACCTTGGGCTGTCTTCTCTACTGTGTCAGGGATGCAGCCCACTCTGAGCTCTCTGTGTATCCTGAGGCTGGAGCTCCACCTGAAGGCTCTTCCACCATGATTACAGGCTCCGGGTTTCTCTCCACATGACGTTCCTGGTGAGTTAAAAGGGATAATTTCTGGCTGAAGGCTCAATATCATTGATTAGAGACACAGGGTTTCTACTCGGTATGAATTCTCTGGCGTTTATAAAAGCGGGAGCTCTGGGTAAAGGCTGCACCACCTGGATTCCAGACATAGGGTGTCTCTCCTGTGAGTTTTCTAGTGCGTATAAGCGTGAGAGCTGCGTTTCAAGGCTTTTCCACACTCACTGCCTTTGTAGGGTTTCTCATCAGTGTGAATTCTCACCCATGACTAAGGTT
The DNA here is from genome assembly GCF_964165515.1 of Mesoplodon bidens. Taxonomy (NCBI): domain Eukaryota; kingdom Metazoa; phylum Chordata; class Mammalia; order Artiodactyla; family Ziphiidae; genus Mesoplodon; species Mesoplodon bidens. The sequence continues at coordinate 22,556 of NW_027672352.1, read as the reverse complement.
ATGGCTTCGACTAAGTGCTTTCTCACATAAATGATATTCATTGTGGTTTCTCTCCTGTGTGACTGTGCTCATGACATTGAAGGGTTGCATGGTCACCGGAAGCTCCTCCACAGTCATTCCAAGCATAGGGCTTCTCCCCCGTTTGAGTTTACTGGTGTGAATAAGTGTCAGCTCTCTGGCTGCAGTACCTTTATAAGGTTCGTCTCCTCCAGTGCGAGCCGTTGGTGTATACATGCGAGGCTTCAGCCGAATATTTTCACACGTTGAGGACATTTGCAAGAGTCAATCCAGGGTGCACTCTCTCATGTTGTCTAAGGTTGGAGGGTGACTAAATGCCTTCCACATTCTGAGTTCTGCATGATTTCCCTCTAGTATAATTAGCTTAAGCCTCTCGCATTCGGGCTGAAAGTGCAACACACGTGGAGTTAAGGTTGCTGTATGCAAAATGTCCTCATATCCGTGGCATTCTGTGAGCTCTTCTCCAGCATGAAATCCCTGCTGTTGACAAGGAAAGAGAGGCTGTTAAAGATTACTCACATCATACTCATTCAGTCATTTCCCGACATGTGAATTCTAGGTGGCGCCCTCCGTGATGGTCTTCATTCAAAATCTCCGCATACTCGTTACTTTCACAGGTAATGTTAGTTTGCTGAATTCACACAGATTTTCTGTCTGGTAAACCCTCACTGGTCATAGCCTTCTGATTAAGTTTTAGGTCTTCTTTATGTTTCCAACACCATATCCATGAGCTCTGTTTAATCAATTACATTTTCATTGACGCTCAGGTCAGAGTTTGACATGTAATGTCAAATGACATGGGTCCTCAGATTAAATGGATAGAAAATCTCCTGGCCACAGGTCCAAGGCCATGGAGGGCAGAGCTAGGGTGGAGGCTCTGATGTTGCTGATTCCCACGTGGGGAGGAACCAAGGTGACTGAGGACAATTGCATCCGGGGCAGCGGGGTGGGCAACAGGGAAGGTGGGGTGCTAAAGACCTGGAATGGGTGTTGTTGAACAAATGACGGTTCCTTTCACCAAGAATTATTAAATAAGAACTTTGGAAGAGGTGTCCTTGCTGTGGAGACAAGACTCTCCAGGAGACCATGGTAAGGGTTACCTGGGAATTAATGTGAACCCTAGGAACTGAATCTTAATAAAACAGTAACTGTGAACAGTAAGTCGAATCAAAGTGTAGCACCCGATCATTTGCATTGTTTCCTGCCAAATGGAGATATTCTGTACTCCCTACATGCCGAGGAGCCAATGCAGCCTTGCTCTTGACCATGGGAGGAAAAATCGTTCCTTCTGTCTGCGCATGCCTGTGGGTAAGCTGGCAGGGGTCACCCCCAGCTGGGTGGTTGGCGATTCATGTCTGGTGGATCTAACAATAGTTTGAAAGCCTGGCTTCTCATGGCTGCTTTCTCTTTCCTCAGATTTATCTGCTTGATTTTCGGATTGGCCCTGCCCAAGGATGCAGAGGAGGGCAGGTGGTGGCAGAGTTCCTGATAATGAAACAACAGGTGAGAAAAAAAAAAAAAAAAAAAACCAAAAAAACAAAAAAAACTTAGTTTGATTCCTGAATTGATCCGTCTTTTGCCAAATGGTCAGGTTTCTACTTTGGGTCCGGATCTTCTAAGTGCACCCAGGAAATAGTAACTCCAGTTATGTGCACCACCCTGTTAAGGATACAGCAGGTTAGGGACCAATGTAGAAACACTCTCTTTCCCGACATTTACGTTCACTTCTTCCAGCCTCCGTTAAGGCTGTGACATCACAGAAGACGGGAGAGGTATTTTCCTTCTCTTCTTTTAAAGGTCGTTACTTGGGCTCCGTGGCCTCCTTCATCATGCTACTGGCTGCGGTGGACTTAGGAATGCGGTGAACACAGGGGCTAGAGAATGACTCAGAACAGAAATCTGTGGGGAGCAGGCGTTTCATCAGGTGAGTCCTGTGTCATAGGTGCTGTGGTGAGCGGGGGTTTGGTGAGAGAGAGCAATAAAGAATCATTTAGTTTTCCTAATTTAAAAAGCTTAACTTTTTACAGACTACTCCTAAACATTTTGACAGCTTCCAAAAGATAAACGTAAGTTCCTTAGCAAAGTTATTCACATAAGTGTTTTCCTTTGTGCTCTTAACCTTCATTCCATTTAGGAAGTTGAATGCAATGTCTGCACATTCTCATTTTCTTAATTGTGACTGTGTATGGAGGAGAAGGGCCATAGTACACAGAACCAAATGTCGAGCGCTGGACAGCAAATGACAGTCTGGAGAGCTCCAGGACCTCACTCCCACGCAGAGACATCAGTAAAACAACCAGGACCTGCCTGAATGAGCTGGGGTTCTAGCCCAGGGAACCCCAGAAGTGGGAACAATGGGCTTTCTGATCCCACCATTGGCAGCCCTGGGAAGTGTGCCTATTAGACCCGGGGATGTGTGTGTGTGTGTGTGTGTGCGTGTGTGTGTGCACACACGTGTGTTTGTTTCCTTTTCCTGACACCCGTGGACTTGCCGAGTGTGCATCACTGTTGCATGAAAGCTACGGCCATGTGGTGCTAAAGTTCTAAGACCCTCTCAGTCTTGTATCTTCCTGCGTTGCATACATACAATTTCTCTAATAGGTCCAGATGCAAATGTTCAGTTGTCTCCTTGGCTCCTACCTGCAATGGCATGGGGTTGTCTTGCTTGGGAAAGCAGCTCTAGGCTCATGGAGAGAAGAGCTGCACGGGTGAAGGGTGGGCAGAGAGAATTGGAGAAAGCAAGTGAATTGCTATGGTCTCCTGATCCGGAGGTAAGAGGCTGGGCACTAAGGCAACCCAAGTCTTCAGAGTCAGGCTTCTGACTGCAGAATTCTCTACATTACCGTGAGGAGCGCATCTCCTTCGCGTCAGCCTCCTGCCCACATCTTCCCAGCCCCGTCCGCTGCTGGGGTCGCGTCGTGCCATGCCGAGCCGAACTGGCAGGTAGCTCCTTCGGCGGACGCACGGAGACGAACGCGAGCCTTTGGGCGGTCGGAGCTGCACCGTCGCCGGCCAGCGATCAGAATCCATCCCGCTGACGTTCAAGCCCGTTGTCGGGAGCCACCTGGCGGCCGCTTTTATAGTGTCCCTTCCCTCCTGAGCTTTGGCGAACTTGGCGAGGGATGTGATTCGCCCGCCAGGCGCGGGCCAGAGTTCCGGGAGGCCGGCGACGCTGGCGGCGACCGTCCCGCTGGTGCGGAGCGGTGGGCGAGGCCTGCTCTCACCGGAGATTGAATGTGGAGCGCCGTGTGTTGTGGGGCCGCCGCTGAGCTCCTTGGGAGGGTTAGAGGGAGGTCTGCGCCGGTCGACCAGCACTCCCTGGTGTCCCTTGGCCCGTGGAGACACCCCCCGCCCCACACACACACGTCCTGCTACGCGTGACCAGGAGAGGATGTCCGTGCCCGACGTCGTACTCCGTGTGTCACGATGCGTCGGTTCGTCCTCGCCGCCTTGGGGGCCCAGCTCATGCCGGTGCAGTAGTGGCGGTCTGGCTGCGCAACAGGGGCCACTTCAGTTGCTCCGGGTCCCAGGCGAGGCGGTCACGGCGGCGGACCTTGCACCGAGGCAGGGGCATGGGATGCCTGTCAAGAGACCGCACCCACCTGGCAGGTTAAACGGGCGTCTATGCAGGGAGCTCCCGTCCCAACTTCCTGGTAGCGTCGTCAGCGTGTCGCTTGCGTTTCGAACCTGTTCAGGTCCGCTCACCGAGGTGTGTCGAGGGCAAGCGTGTAGGGCGCTCGTGGAGGGGCGGCAGTTCCTCCTAGGCTTCGGTGGTCCTAAGTCGTAGACGTTTCTCTTTGGGAAACAGGGAACGCCCGGGGCACACTTGATAGTCGTGAGGAGATATGAGCCTGGCCGCAGTCCTGCAAGGGCGCGGTCGTCAGTAGCTTCACTGAAGAAGCTCTGCAGACAGTGAACGGCCTAGAGACGCGCGTGCGGAGGGCAGGACCCCCCCAGAGCAAGAAATGGGAACGATGGTGTCCCGTTTCGAGGACGGGTGTCAGCGGCGTGGCGGTGCGCCTTCGCTCGTGTGCCCTCTGAATACTTCCCGTTGAAGTTCACACCAGTTGCACGTCACTTGGCGTGTGCGGCGGCAAGGTCGACCAGATGGGCAGATTTCGGTATTGGGGCGACGGGAAAATTTCATGAATTGAGGCTCTTTTGGTTGTGAGAGTCACTACAATGTGAACAGTAGTGAAAAATGAAACCTTAAGATTTACAATAAATCGACACTACTCTAAGAATTACTATAAAAACATACTATGCAACTTGCAGGTATTCTTGCATCTGGTAAGCCATTTCTTTCTTAAAAGGGCAGTATTGCATCATGAAACATATAAGTAAGTGCATTTTTAGATTTTGATGTTGTATTTAGGAATATATTTAATTTCGAATGTACCAATACTGTATATAATCGCATGGGGACTATATACACTAAAGAACACACCGGAAAATTCTGGATTTAATGGTAAATGTGTTCTTTTGGGTTGCTTTGGGTTCTCAAAAAAAAAATTAGAAAGAAATCAAGAGCCCAATATAAAGAGCAAGATAGCAACCCTCTTGTCTGTTATCCTTTAAAGGGGGAACCCCTTGAATTTTGAATAAAATCGATGATGGAAGGAGTTTTAACAGGCACGTACACTGGAATTTTTATCCTTATAAAAATTGTTACTGGGCTTCCCTGGTGGCGCAGTGGTTGAGAGTCTGCCTGCCGATGCAGGGGACACGGGTTCGTGCCCCGGTCCGGGAGGATCCCCCATGCCGTGGAGCAGCTGGGCCCGTGAGCCATGGCCGCCGAGCCTGCGCGTCTGGGGCCTGTGCTCCGCAACGGGAGAGGCCACAACAGTGAGAGGCCCGCGTACAGGAAAAAAAAGAACAGTCGTTACTAATTTTCAAACATATAGGCTTGAATGCTAACAAATTTTAAAGTACTTATTTTGCAATATAGAGAAGAGCAAAGCTTCATCTTAAGACAGGAAATCTAGCTTTGCTCTCCCCAATTCATGCAGACAAAGTTTTCCAAAATTGAGAGTTTTGGAAAATACTTTTACTAACCAGTCTTTCTAAAAATATATTACATTACAAAATTCCAGAACTGAGACTGCTTTAAATGTCAATTTTATTTTAGGTACAGCCAACTTTGTATTGTAGACTAGTAGTGGCATTTGGTAACTATACAATGTATGAACGTGTCTTTTTTTCTTAATGTCAGAAATATTATTTTGCAATTTATTCTTATTACCTGCCTTAGACTATAGAGTTCTATGAAGAGAAAGGCATTGTGTTATTTACAGTTGAATCAACATAACAGTCCAGGTTCTGAAATGTTGGAAGTTCTCATTAAATATTTCACAATAGAAAAATTTATAAATGAATGAACAAGGTGATTTAGCTTATGTTTCTGCTGCATGAATCCTTTATGCTAATAATTCCTGAATCGTATTTTCCCTTTATGATCAGATAGTTGTTACAGTGTCCCTCCCTTGCCTGGGGGTGTGTGTGTGTGCACTCAGATGCACGTACACACAGTAATGTTGCAGCTAACGTCATGGGTTTAAAAACATATATTTTTAAGATTTTTTTTTTTTTGGATGTGGACCATGTTAAAAGACTTTTATTGAATTTGTTACAATATTGTTACTGTTTTATGTTTTGGTGTTTTGGTTGCAAGCCATGTGAGATCTTAGCTCCCCGACCAGGGATTGAACCCGCCCTCCCTGCATTGGAAGGTGAGGTCTTAACCTCTAGAATGCTAGGAAAGTCCCCGTGATGGCCTTTATAGGCCCTAGAATACCATTTCTCAACCCATTAGACTTCAATGGGCCCCAGGGGTACAACGAATGTTTTGGCCAGCAAAGAAAAAGAAAGGGAACGGAAAAGGGGCCAGAACTCATCATGCGGCCTGTGCGCTCTCTCTAGCTAGCCTTCTTGAAGGTTTAACTGACAAAATAGACACTGTCTCTATGGTGATCTTTCTCCCGCAACATTTTTTAGTACCATTTTTCGACGTCAAAGAGTAAAGCTTTAAAGGTAGACTCACCAATGGCTCTCTGCGGGATCTCCTTTGTGTTTCTATGATGTAGTATATGCCACCCCTTATCGTTCTAATACATTCTTAAAGTAGAACTCTTTTTATGTCTGCAAAGATCTTTCACCTTCTCAGTCCTGAAGATATCTATCTGTTCTTCTTGGACAAAAAAAAAAAAAAAAAAAGAAACCCTGGGCTACAAAATGCTAAGTAGGGATTAAACCACCTCTGACTCTGAATTCTTGAGTTCTTCCTGTCCATGAACCCACAATTACTCACCTTTCTTTAAATATAATTAATGTATATGTTTTTAAAAAGTCATATGGGAAATAGTAAATGAAAGTTAAGTAATAGAATTAATTGAAGCAGCAGAGGTTAATCACAAAGTATGTGTGTATTTATCCTTGAAGCCGTTCATCCCGAACGTGTATACAAATATTTGGACGCTCATGGAAGGGTAAAGACGTATCATACTATATTTTACATTTTCTGTTAACATTCATCGTTGTTTTCCGATTGATCCCAGTCTGTGTAATTATGATTATAATGTTATAAAGAAAGAATGTATCTAATTGATCAACAGTGACAGAGTATTAACAGAAAACGGGCCCACGCTTACTCACCACAATATTTCATCATTTTGAAGGACACATACTCACTCAGTAGTGCTTATATATTTGCAAATACTGATCTACTGAAGCAGGTTGGCTTCGTTTCTCCTTACTTGACGCTGAGTATGGCTTTCAGCACTTCTCAAAACCCTTCACTCTCAACATATTGATATTGTATATTTAAAAAGAATACAAGGGCTGAAGGACTTAATTATTGACTCACTTGCATGCTAACACATTCTTTATAGACTATTTTCCCAGTAAGAGTTTTCTGATGTGAATAGCAAGTGAAAGATTTTCCACATCATCTTTAGAATGGGCATCTCCTCAGCGTGAGCCCTTTCTTGTGCAGTCAGGAATATGGAACCACTGAAGAATGTCCTTCCTTCATGACACTGAGACTACTTTTTCAGTGTGAGCCCTGTCATGTCTCATGAGTCCAGGTCTAATGGAACTCGAGCATTCATTTCATCCGATTTCTTCTACAGCAGTGATTAGATGGTGTACCCCAAGAGGGCTCTCCTTGTAGTAAACCTTGGGCTGTCTTCTCTACTGTGTCAGGGATGCAGCCCACTCTGAGCTCTCTGTGTATCCTGAGGCTGGAGCTCCACCTGAAGGCTCTTCCACCATGATTACAGGCTCCGGGTTTCTCTCCACATGACGTTCCTGGTGAGTTAAAAGGGATAATTTCTGGCTGAAGGCTCAATATCATTGATTAGAGACACAGGGTTTCTACTCGGTATGAATTCTCTGGCGTTTATAAAAGCGGGAGCTCTGGGTAAAGGCTGCACCACCTGGATTACAGACATAGGGTGTCTCTCCTGTGAGTTTTCTAGTGCGTATAAGCGTGAGAGCTGCGTTTCAAGGCTTTTCCACACTCACTGCCTTTGTAGGGTTTCTCATCAGTGTGAATTCTCACCCATGACTAAGGTTATGGCTTCGACTAAGTGCTTTCTCACATAAATGATATTCATTGTGGTTTCTCTCCTGTGTGACTGTGCTCATGACATTGAAGGGTTGCATGGTCACCGGAAGCTCCTCCACAGTCATTCCAAGCATAGGGCTTCTCCCCCGTTTGAGTTTACTGGTGTGAATAAGTGTCAGCTCTCTGGCTGCAGTACCTTTATAAGGTTCGTCTCCTCCAGTGCGAGCCGTTGGTGTATACATGCGAGGCTTCAGCCGAATATTTTCACACGTTCAGGACATTTGCAAGAGTCAATCCAGGGTGCACTCTCTCATGTTGTCTAAGGTTGGAGGGTGACTAAATGCCTTCCACATTCTGAGTTCTGCATGATTTCCCTCTAGTATAATTAGCTTAAGCCTCTCGCATTCGGGCTGAAAGTGCAACACACGTGGAGTTAAGGTTGCTGTATGCAAAATGTCCTCATATCCGTGGCATTCTGTGAGCTCTTCTCCAGCATGAAATCCCTGCTGTTGACAAGGAAAGAGAGGCTGTTAAAGATTACTCACATCATACTCATTCAGTCATTTCCCGACATGTGAATTCTAGGTGGCGCCCTCCGTGATGGTCTTCATTCAAAATCTCCGCATACTCGTTACTTTCACAGGTAATGTTAGTTTGCTGAATTCACACAGATTTTCTGTCTGGTAAACCCTCACTGGTCATAGCCTTCTGATTAAGTTTTAGGTCTTCTTTATGTTTCCAACACCATATCCATGAGCTCTGTTTAATCAATTACATTTTCATTGACGCTCAGGTCAGAGTTTGACATGTAATGTCAAATGACATGGGTCCTCAGATTAAATGGATAGAAAATCTCCTGGCCACAGGTCCAAGGCCATGGAGGGCAGAGCTAGGGTGGAGGCTCTGATGTTGCTGATTCCCACGTGGGGAGGAACCAAGGTGACTGAGGACAATTGCATCCGGGGCAGCGGGGTGGGCAACAGGGAAGGTGGGGTGCTAAAGACCTGGAATGGGTGTTGTTGAACAAATGACGGTTCCTTTCACCAAGAATTATTAAATAAGAACTTTGGAAGAGGTGTCCTTGCTGTGGAGACAAGACTCTCCAGGAGACCATGGTAAGGGTTACCTGGGAATTAATGTGAACCCTAGGAACTGAATCTTAATAAAACAGTAACTGTGAACAGTAAGTCGAATCAAAGTGTAGCACCCGATCATTTGCATTGTTTCCTGCCAAATGGAGATATTCTGTACTCCCTACATGCCGAGGAGCCAATGCAGCCTTGCTCTTGACCATGGGAGGAAAAATCGTTCCTTCTGTCTGCGCATGCCTGTGGGTAAGCTGGCAGGGGTCACCCCCAGCTGGGTGGTTGGCGATTCATGTCTGGTGGATCTAACAATAGTTTGAAAGCCTGGCTTCTCATGGCTGCTTTCTCTTTCCTCAGATTTATCTGCTTGATTTTCGGATTGGCCCTGCCCAAGGATGCAGAGGAGGGCAGGTGGTGGCAGAGTTCCTGATAATGAAACAAGAGGTGAGAAAAAAAAAAAAAAAAAAAACCAAAAAAACAAAAAAAAACTTAGTTTGATTCCTGAATTGATCCGTCTTTTGCCAAATGGTCAGGTTTCTACTTTGGGTCCGGATCTTCTAAGTGCACCCAGGAAATAGTAACTCCAGTTATGTGCACCACCCTGTTAAGGATACAGCAGGTTAGGGACCAATGTAGAAACACTCTCTTTCCCGACATTTACGTTCACTTCTTCCAGCCTCCGTTAAGGCTGTGACATCACAGAAGACGGGAGAGGTATTTTCCTTCTCTTCTTTTAAAGGTCGTTACTTGGGCTCCGTGGCCTCCTTCATCATGCTACTGGCTGCGGTGGACTTAGGAATGCGGTGAACACAGGGGCTAGAGAATGACTCAGAACAGAAATCTGTGGGGAGCAGGCGTTTCATCAGGTGAGTCCTGTGTCATAGGTGCTGTGGTGAGCGGGGGTTTGGTGAGAGAGAGCAATAAAGAATCATTTAGTTTTCCTAATTTAAAAAGCTTAACTTTTTACAGACTACTCCTAAACATTTTGACAGCTTCCAAAAGATAAACGTAAGTTCCTTAGCAAAGTTATTCACATAAGTGTTTTCCTTTGTGCTCTTAACCTTCATTCCATTTAGGAAGTTGAATGCAATGTCTGCACATTCTCATTTTCTTAATTGTGACTGTGTATGGAGGAGAAGGGCCATAGTACACAGAACCAAATGTCGAGCGCTGGACAGCAAATGACAGTCTGGAGAGCTCCAGGACCTCACTCCCACGCAGAGACATCAGTAAAACAACCAGGACCTGCCTGAATGAGCTGGGGTTCTAGCCCAGGGAACCCCAGAAGTGGGAACAATGGGCTTTCTGATCCCACCATTGGCAGCCCTGGGAAGTGTGCCTATTAGACCCGGGGATGTGTGTGTGTGTGTGTGTGTGCGTGTGTGTGTGCGCACACGTGTGTTTGTTTCCTTTTCCTGACACCCCTGGACTTGCCGAGTGTGCATCACTGTTGCATGAAAGCTACGGCCATGTGGTGCTAAAGTTCTAAGACCCTCTCAGTCTTGTATCTTCCTGCGTTGCATACATACAATTTCTCTAATAGGTCCAGATGCAAATGTTCAGTTGTCTCCTTGGCTCCTACCTGCAATGGCATGGGGTTGTCTTGCTTGGGAAAGCAGCTCTAGGCTCATGGAGAGAAGAGCTGCAGGGGTGAAGGGTGGGCAGAGAGAATTGGAGAAAGCAAGTGAATTGCTATGGTCTCCTGATCCGGAGGTAAGAGGCTGGGCACTAAGGCAACCCAAGTCTTCAGAGTCAGGCTTCTGACTGCAGAATTCTCTACATTACCGTGAGGAGCGCATCTCCTTCGCGTCAGCCTCCTGCCCACATCTTCCCAGCCCCGTCCGCTGCTGGGGTCGCGTCGTGCCATGCCGAGCCGAACTGGCAGGTAGCTCCTTCGGCGGACGCACGGAGACGAACGCGAGCCTTTGGGCGGTCGGAGCTGCTCCGTCGCCGGCCAGCGATCAGAATCCATCCCGCTGACGTTCAAGCCCGTTGTCGGGAGCCACCTGGCGGCCGCTTTTATAGTGTCCCTTCCCTCCTGAGCTTTGGCGAACTTGGCGAGGGATGTGATTCGCCCGCCAGGCGCGGGCCAGAGTTCCGGGAGGCCGGCGACGCTGGCGGCGACCGTCCCGCTGGTGCGGAGCGGTGGGCGAGGCCTGCTCTCACCGGAGATTGAATGTGGAGCGCCGTGTGTTGTGGGGCCGCCGCTGAGCTCCTTGGGAGGGTTAGGGGGAGGTCTGCGCCGGTCGACCAGCACTCCCTGGTGTCCCTTGGCCCGTGGAGACACCCCCCGCCCCACACACACACGTCCTGCTACGCGTGACCAGGAGAGGATGTCCGTGCCCGACGTCGTACTCCGTGTGTCACGATGCGTCGGTTCGTCCTCGCCGCCTTGGGGGCCCAGCTCATGCCGGTGCAGTCGTGGCGGTCTGGCTGCGCAACAGGGGCCACTTCAGTTGCTCCGGGTCCCAGGCGAGGCGGTCACGGTGGCGGACCTTGCACCGAGGCAGGGGCATGGGATGCCTGTCAAGAGACCGCACCCACCCGGCAGGTTAAACGGGCGTCTATGCAGGGAGCTCCCGTCCCAACTTCCTGGTAGCGTCGTCAGCGTGTCGCTTGCGTTTCGAACCTGTTCAGGTCCGCTCACCGAGGTGTGTCGAGGGCAAGCGTGTAGGGCGCTCGTGGAGGGGCGGCAGTTCCTCCTAGGCTTCGGTGGTCCTAAGTCGTAGACGTTTCTCTTTGGGAAACAGGGAACGCCCGGGGCACACTTGATAGTCGTGAGGAGATATGAGCCTGGCCGCAGTCCTGCAAGGGCGCGGTCGTCAGTAGCTTCACTGAAGAAGCTCTGCAGACAGTGAACGGCCTAGAGACGCGCGTGCGGAGGGCAGGACCCCCCCAGAGCAAGAAATGGGAACGATGGTGTCCCGTTTCGAGGACGGGTGTCAGCGGCGTGGCGGTGCGCCTTCGCTCGTGTGCCCTCTGAATACTTCCCGTTGAAGTTCACACCAGTTGCACGTCACTTGGCGTGTGCGGCGGCAAGGTCGACCAGATGGGCAGATTTCGGTATTGGGGCGAGGGGAAAATTTCATGAATTGAGGCTCTTTTGGTTGTGAGAGTCACTACAATGTGAACTGTAGTGAAAAATGAAACCTTAAGATTTACAATAAATCGACACTACTCTAAGAATTACTATAAAAACATACTATGCAACTTGCAGGTATTCTTGCATCTGGTAAGCCATTTCTTTCTTAAAAGGGCAGTATTGCATCATGAAACATATAAGTAAGTGCATTTTTAGATTTTGATGTTGTATTTAGGAATATATTTAATTTCGAATGTACCAATACTGTATATAATCGCATGGGGACTATATACACTAAAGAACACACCGGAAAATTCTGGATTTAATGGTAAATGTGTTCTTTTGGGTTGCTTTGGGTTCTCAAAAAAAAATTAGAAAGAAATCAAGAGCCCAATATAAAGAGCAAGATAGCAACCCTCTTGTCTGTTATCCTTTAAAGGGGGAACCCCTTGAATTTTGAATAAAATCGATGATGGAAGGAGTTTTAACAGGCACGTACACTGGAATTTTTATCCTTATAAAAATTGTTACTGGGCTTCCCTGGTGGCGCAGTGGTTGAGAGTCTGCCTGCCGATGCAGGGGACACGGGTTCGTGCCCCGGTCCGGGAGGATCCCCCATGCCGTGGAGCAGCTGGGCCCGTGAGCCATGGCCGCCGAGCCTGCGCGTCTGGGGCCTGTGCTCCGCAACGGGAGAGGCCACAACAGTGAGAGGCCCGCGTACAGGAAAAAAAAGAACAGTCGTTACTAATTTTCAAACATATAGGCTTGAATGCTAACAAATTTTAAAGTACTTATTTTGCAATATAGAGAAGAGCAAAGCTTCATCTTAAGACAGGAAATCTAGCTTTGCTCTCCCCAATTCATGCAGACAAAGTTTTCCAAAATTGAGAGTTTTGGAAAATACTTTTACTAACCAGTCTTTCTAAAAATATATTACATTACAAAATTCCAGAACTGAGACTGCTTTAAATGTCAATTTTATTTTAGGTACAGCCAACTTTGTATTGTAGACTAGTAGTGGCATTTGGTAACTATACAATGTATGAACGTGTCTTTTTTTCTTAATGTCAGAAATATTATTTTGCAATTTATTCTTATTACCTGCCTTAGACTATAGAGTTCTATGAAGAGAAAGGCATTGTGTTATTTACAGTTGAATCAACATAACAGTCCAGGTTCTGAAATGTTGGAAGTTCTCATTAAATATTTCACAATAGAAAAATTTATAAATGAATGAACAAGGTGATTTAGCTTATGTTTCTGCTGCATGAATCCTTTATGCTAATAATTCCTGAATCGTATTTTCCCATTATGATCAGATAGTTGTTACAGTGTCCCTCCCTTGCCTGGGGGTGTGTGTGTGTGCACTCAGATGCACGTACACACAGTAATGTTGCAGCTAACGTCATGGGTTTAAAAACATATATTTTTAAGATTTTTTTTTTTTGGATGTGGACCATGTTAAAAGACTTTTATTGAATTTGTTACAATATTGTTACTGTTTTATGTTTTGGTGTTTTGGTTGCAAGCCATGTGAGATCTTAGCTCCCCGACCAGGGATTGAACCCGCCCTCCCTGCATTGGAAGGTGAGGTCTTAACCTCTAGAATGCTAGGAAAGTCCCCGTGATGGCCTTTATAGGCCCTAGAATACCATTTCTCAACCCATTAGACTTCAATGGGCCCCAGGGGTACAACGAATGTTTTGGCCAGCAAAGAAAAAGAAAGGGAACGGAAAAGGGGCCAGAACTCATCATGCGGCCTGTGCGCTCTCTCTAGCTAGCCTTCTTGAAGGTTTAACTGACAAAATAGACACTGTCTCTATGGTGATCTTTCTCCCGCAACATTTTTTAGTACCATTTTTCGACATCAAAGAGTAAAGCTTTAAAGGTAGACTCACCAATGGCTCTCTGCGGGATCTCCTTTGTGTTTCTATGATGTAGTATATGCCACCCCTTATCATTCTAATACATTCTTAAAGTAGAACTCTTTTTATGTCTGCAAAGATCTTTCACCTTCTCAGTCCTGAAGATATCTATCTGTTCTTCTTGGACAAAAAAAAAAAAAAAAATAGAAACCCTGGGCTACAAAATGCTAAGTAGGGATTAAACCACCTCTGACTCTGAATTCTTGAGTTCTTCCTGTCCATGAACCCACAATTACTCACCTTTCTTTAAATATAATTAATGTATATGTTTTTAAAAAGTCATATGGGAAATAGTAAATGAAAGTTAAGTAATAGAATTAATTGAAGCAGCAGAGGTTAATCACAAAGTATGTGTGTATTTATCCTTGAAGCCGTTCATCCCGAACGTGTATACAAATATTTGGACGCTCATGGAAGGGTAAAGACGTATCATACTATATTTTACATTTTCTGTTAACATTCATCGTTGTTTTCCGATTGATCCCAGTCTGTGTAATTATGATTATAATGTTATAAAGAAAGAATGTATCTAATTGATCAACAGTGACAGAGTATTAACAGAAAGCGGGCCCACGCTTACTCACCACAATATTTCATCATTTTGAAGGACACATACTCACTCAGTAGTGCTTATATATTTGCAAATACTGATCTACTGAAGCAGGTTGGCTTCGTTTCTCCTTACTTGACGCTGAGTATGGCTTTCAGCACTTCTCAAAACCCTTCACTCTCAACATATTGATATTGTATATTTAAAAAGAAGACAAGGGCTGAAGGACTTAATTATTGACTCACTTGCATGCTAACACATTCTTTATAGACTATTTTCCCAGTAAGAGTTTTCTGATGTGAATAGCGAGTGAAAGATTTTCCACATCATCTTTAGAATGGGCATCTCCTCAGCGTGAGCCCTTTCTTGTTCAGTCAGGAATATGGAACCACTGAAGAATGTCCTTCCTTCATGACACTGAGACTACTTTTTCAGTGTGAGCCCTGTCATGTCTCATGAGTCCAGGTCTAATGGAACTCGAGCATTCATTTCATCCGATTTCTTCTACAGCAGTGATTAGATGGTGTACCCCAAGAGGGCTCTCCTTGTAGTAAACCTTGGGCTGTCTTCTCTACTGTGTCAAGGATGAAGCCCACTCTGAGCTCTCTGTGTATCCTGAGGCTGGAGCTCCACCTGAAGGCTCTTCCACCATGATTACAGGCTCCGGGTTTCTCTCCACATGACTTTCCTGGTGAGTTAAAAGGGATAATTTCTGGCTGAAGGCTCAATATCATTGATTAGAGACACAGGGTTTCTACTCGGTATGAATTCTCTGGCGTTTATAAAAGCGGGAGCTCTGGGTAAAGGCTGCACCACCTGGATTACAGACATAGGGTGTCTCTCCTGTGAGTTTTCTAGTGCGTATAAGCGTGAGAGCTGCGTTTCAAGGCTTTTCCACACTCACTGCCTTTGTAGGGTTTCTCATCAGTGTGAATTCTCACCCATGACTAAGGTTATGGCTTCGACTAAGTGCTTTCTCACATAAATGATATTCATTGTGGTTTCTCTCCTGTGTGACTGTGCTCATGACATTGAAGGGTTGCATGGTCACCGAAAGCTCCTCCACAGTCATTCCAAGCATAGGGCTTCTCCCCCGTTTGAGTTTACTGGTGTGAATAAGTGTCAGCTCTCTGGCTGCAGTACCTTTATAAGGTTCGTCTCCTCCAGTGCGAGCCGTTGGTGTATACATGCGAGGCTTCAGGCGAATATTTTCACACGTTCAGGACATTTGCAGGAGTCACTCCAGGGTGCACTCTCTCATGTTGTCTAAGGTTGGAGGGTGACTAAATGCCTTCCACATTCTGAGTTCTGCATGATTTCCCTCTAGTATAATTAGCTTAAGCCTCTCGCATTCGGGCTTAAAATGCAACACACGTGGAGTTAAGGTTGCTGTATGCGAAATGTCCTCATATCCATGGCATTCTGTGAGCTCTTCTCCAGCATGAAATCCCTGCTGTTGACAAGGAAAGAGAGGCTGTTAAAGATTACTCACATCATACTCATTCAGCCATTTCCCTACATGTGAATTCTAGGCGGCGCCCTCCGTGATGGTCTTCATTCAAAATCTCCGCATACTCGTTACTTTCACAGGTAATGTTACTTTGCTGAATTCCCACAGATTTTCTGTCTGGTAAACCCTCACTGGTCATAGTCTTCTGATTAAGTTTTAGGTCTTCTTTATGTTTCCAACACCATATCCATGAGCTCTGTTTAATCAATTACATTTTCATTGACACTCAGGTCAGAGTTTGACATGTAATGTCAAATGACATGGGTCCTCAGATTAAATGGATAGAAAATCTCCTGGCCACAGGTCCAAGGCCATGGAGGGCAGAGCTAGGGTGGAGGCTCTGATGTTGCTGATTCCCACGTGGGGAGGAACCAAGGTGACTGAGGACAATTGCATCCGGGGCAGCGGTGGGGGCGGGGGGCAACAGGGAAGGTGGGGCGCTAAAGACCTGGAATGGGTGTTGTTGAACAAATGACGGTTCCTTTCACCAAGAATTATTAAATAAGAACTTTGGAAGAGGTGTCCTTGCTGTGGAGACAAGACTCTCCAGGAGACCATGGTAAGGGTTACCTGGGAATTAATGTGAACCCTAGGAACTGAATCTTAATAAAACAGTAACTGTGAACAGTAAGTCGAATCAAAGTGTAGCACCCGATCATTTGCATTGTTTCCTGCCAAATGGAGATATTCTGTACTCCCTACATGCCGAGGAGCCAATGCAGCCTTGCTCTTGACCATGGGAGGAAAAATCGTTCCTTCTGTCTGCGCATGCCTGTGGGTAAGCTGGCTGGGGTCAACCCCAGCTGGGTGGTTGGCGATTCACGTCTGGTGGATCTAACAATAGTTTGAAAGCCTGGCTTCTCATGGCTGCTTTCTCTTTCCTCAGATTTATCTGCTTGATTTTCGGATTGGCCCTGCCCAAGGATGCATGGGAGGGCAGGTGGTGGCAGAGTTCCTGATAATGAAACAACAGGTGAGAAAAAAAAAAACCAAAAAAACAAAAAAAACTTAGTTTGATTCCTGAATTGATCCGTCTTTTGCCAAATGGTCAGGTTTCTACTTTGGGTCCGGATCTTCTAAGTGCACCCAGGAAATAGTAACTCCAGTTACGTGCACCACCCTGTTAAGGATACAGCAGGTCAGGGACCAATGTAGAAACACTCTCTTTCCCGACATTTACGTTCACTTCTTCCAGCCTCCATTAAGGCTGTGACCTCACAGAAGACGGGAGAGGTATTTTCCTTCTCTTCTTTAAAGGTCGTCCCTTGGGCTCCGTGGCCTCCTTCATCATGCTACTGGCTGCGGTGGACTTAGGAATGCGGTGAACACAGGGGCTAGAGAATGACTCAGAACAGAAATCTGTGGGGAGCAGGCGTTTCATCAGGTGAGTCCTGTGTCATAGGTGCTGTGGTGAGCGGGGGTTTGGTGAGAGAGAGCAATAAAGAATCATTTATTTTTCCTAATTTAAAAAGCTTAACTTTTTACAGACTACTCCTAAACATTTTGACAGCTTCCAAAAGATAAACGTAAGTTCCTTAGCAAAGTTATTCACATAAGTGTTTGCCTTTGTGTTCTTAACCTTCATTCAAATTAGGAAGTTGAATGCAATGTCTGCAGATTCTTATTTTCTTAATTGTGACTGTGTATGGAGGAGAAGGGCCATAGTACACAGAACCAAATGTCGAGCGCTGGACAGCAAATGACAGTCTGGAGAGCTCCAGGACCTCACTCCCATGCAGAGACATCAGTAAAACAACCAGGACCTGCCTGAATGAGCTGGGGTTCTAGCCCAGGGAACCCCAGAAGTGGGAACAATGGGCTTTCTGATCCCACCATTGGCAGCCCTGGGAAGTGTGCCTATTAGACCCGGGGATGTGTGTGTGTGTGTGTGTGCGTGTGTGTGTGCGCACACGTGTGTCTGTTTCTTTTTCCTGACACCCCTGGACTTGCCGAGTGTGCGTCACTGTTGCATGAAAGCTACGGCCATGTGGTGCTAAAGTTCTAAGACCCTCTCAGTCTTGTATCTTCCTGCGTTGCATACATACAATTTCTCTAATAGGTCCAGATGCAAATGTTCAGTTGTCTCCTTGGCTCCCACCTGCAATGGCATGGGGTTGTCTTGCTTGGGAAAGCAGCTCTAGGCTCATGGAGAGAAGAGCTGCACGGGTGTAGGGTGGGCAGAGAGAATTGGAGAAAGCAAGTGAATTGCTATGGTCTCCTGATCCGGAGGTAAGAGGCTGGGCACTAAGGCAACCCAAGTCTTCAGAGTCAGGCTTCTGACTGCAGAATTCTCTACATTACCGTGAGGAGCGCATCTCCTTCGCGTCAGCCTCCTGCGCACATCTTCCCAGCCCCGTCCGCTGCTGGGGTCGCGTCGTGCCATGCCGAGGCGAACTGGCAGGTAGCTCCTTCGGCGGACGCACGGAGACGAACGCGAGCCTTTGGGCGGTCGGAGCTGCTCCGTCGCCGGCCAGCGATCAGAATCCATCCCGCTGACGTTCAAGCCCGTTGTCGGGAGCCACCTGGCGGCCGCTTTTATAGTGTCCCTTCCCTCCTGAGCTTTGGCGAACTTGGCGAGGGATGTGATTCGCCCGCCAGGCGCGGGCCAGAGTTCCGGGAGGCCGTCGACGCTGGCGGCGACCGTCCCGCTGGTGCGGAGCGGTGGGCGAGGCCTGCTCTCACCGGAGATTGAATGTGGAGCGCCGTGTGTTGTGGGGCCGCCGCTGAGCTCCTTGGGAGTGTTGTGTGGGGGGTTGGGGTTTGGGGGTAAGGAGGGGGGAGTCTGCGCCGGTCGACCAGCACTCCCTGGTGTCCCTTGGCCCGCGGAGACCCTCCCCCCCGCCTCGTACTGCTACGCGTGACCAGGAGAGGATGTCCGTGCCCGACGTTGTACTCCGTGTGTCTCGATGCGTCGTTGCCCCCTCACCGCCTTGGGGGCCCCGGTCATCCCGGTGCAGTCATGGCGGTCTGGCTGCGCAACAGGGGCCACTTCAGTTGCTCCGGGTCCCAGGCGAGGCGTTCACGGGGGCAGAACTTGCACCGAGGCAGGGACATGTGATGCCTTTCAACAGACCACATTCACCCGGCAGATTAAACCGGCGTGTATTCAGGGTTCTCGTGTCCCAACTCCCTGGAAGCCTCATCATCGTGGCGCTTGCGTTTCGAACCTGTTCAGGTCCACTCACCGCAGTGTGTCGAGGTTAAGCGTGTAGGGCGCTCGTGGAGGGGCGGCAGTTTCTCCTAGGCTTTAGTGGTCATAAGTGTTAGACATTTCTCTTTGGGAAATAGCGAACGCCTTGGGCATACATGATAGTTGTGAGGAGACACGAGCCTGGCCGCGGTCCTGCTAGGGCGTGGTTGTCAGTAGCTTCACTGAAGAAGCTCTGCAGACATTGAACGGCCTATAGACACGCGTGCGGAGGGCAGGACCCCCAGAGCAAGAAATGGGAACGATGGTGTTCTGTTTCGAGGACGGTTTTCAGTGGCGTGGCGGTGCGCCTTTGCTCGTGTGCCCTCTGAATACTTCCCGTTGGAGTTCACACCAGTTGCACGTCACTTGGCGTGTGCGGCAGCAAGGTCGATCAGATGGGCAGATTTCGCTATTGGGGCAAGGAGAAAATTTTATGAATTGAGGCTCTTTTGGTTGTGAGATTCAGTACAATGTGAACATTAGTGAAAAAAGAAACCTTAAGATTTACAATAAATCGACATTACTGTAAGAATTACAGTAAAAACATATTATGCAACTTCCCGGTATTCTTGCATCTGGTAAGCCATTTCTTTTTTAAAAGGGCATTATTTCATAATGAAACATATGTGTAAATGAATTTTAAATTTTGATGTTGTGTTTAGGAATATATTTAATTTCGAATTTACCAATAGTGTATATAATTGCATTGGGACTATATACACTAAAGAACACAACAGGAAATTCTGGAGTTTATGTTAAATGTGTTATTTTGGATTGCTTTGGGTTCGCAAAAAAATTAGAAAGAAATGAAGAGCCCAGTATAAAGAGCAAGATAGCACTCCTCTTGTCTGTTATCGTTTAAAGGGGTAACACCTAGAATATAAAAAAAAAAAATCTATGATGGAAGGAGTTTTAACAGGCACGTACAATGGAATTATTATCCTTATAAAAATCGTTACTGGGCTTCCCCTGTGGCGCTGTGGTTGAGAGTCCCCCTGCTGATGCAGGGGACACGTGTGTGTGCCCCGGTCTGGGAAGGTTGGTTTAGGGGGTTAGGTTTAGGGTTAGGGGGTTAGGTTGTTAGTGTTCCAGGGCTAGGGTTAGGGTTAGTGTTCTAGGGTTAGGATTTAGGGTTAGGTTTAGTGTATAGGGTTACTGCTTAGGGTTACTGCTTAGGGTTAGGGTTAGGGTTAGGGTTACTGCTTAGGGTTAGGGTTAGGGTTAGGGTTAGGGTTAGGGTTAGGGTTAGGGTTAGGGTTAGGGTTAGGGTTAGGGTTAGGGTTAGGGTTAGGGGTTAGGGGTTAGGGTTAGGGTTAGGGTTAGGGTTGTTAGGGTTAGGGTTAGGGTTGTTAGGGTTAGGGTTAGGGTTAGGGTTAGGGTTAGGGGTTAGGGTTAGGGTTAGGGTTAGGGTTGTTAGGGTTAGGGTTAGGGTTGTTAGGGTTAGGGTTAGGGTTGTTAGGGTTAGGGTTAGGGTTAGGGTTAGGGTTAGGGTTAGGGTTAGGGTTAGGGTTAGGGTTAGGGTTAGGGTTAGGGTTAGGGTTAGGGTTAGGGTTAGGGTTAGGGTTAGGGTTAGGGTTAGGGTTAGGGTTAGGGTTAGGGTTAGGGTTAGGGTTAGGGTTAGGGTTAGGGTTAGGGTTAGGGTTAGGGTTAGGGTTAGGGTTAGGGTTAGGGTTAGGGTTAGGGTTAGGGTTAGGGTTAGGGTTAGGGTTAGGGTTAGGGTTAGGGTTAGGGTTAGGGTTAGGGTTAGGGTTAGGGTTAGGGTTAGGGTTAGGGTTAGGGTTAGGGTTAGGGTTAGGGTTAGGGTTAGGGTTAGGGTTAGGGTTAGGGTTAGGGTTAGGGTTAGGGTTAGGGTTAGGGTTAGGGTTAGGGTTAGGGTTAGGGTTAGGGTTAGGGTTAGGGTTAGGGTTAGGGTTAGGGTTAGGGTTAGGGTTAGGGTTAGGGTTAGGGTTAGGGTTAGGGTTAGGGTTAGGGTTAGGGTTAGGGTTAGGGTTAGGGTTAGGGTTAGGGTTAGGGTTAGGGTTAGGGTTAGGGTTAGGGTTAGGGTTAGGGTTAGGGTTAGGGTTAGGGTTAGGGTTAGGGTTAGGGTTAGGGTTAGGGTTAGGGTTAGGGTTAGGGTTAGGGTTAGGGTTAGGGTTAGGGTTAGGGTTAGGGTTAGGGTTAGGGTTAGGGTTAGGGTTAGGGTTAGGGTTAGGGTTAGGGTTAGGGTTAGGGTTAGGGTTAGGGTTAGGGTTAGGGTTAGGGTTAGGGTTAGGGTTAGGGTTAGGGTTAGGGTTAGGGTTAGGGTTAGGGTTAGGGTTAGGGTTAGGGTTAGGGTTAGGGTTAGGGTTAGGGTTAGGGTTAGGGTTAGGGTTAGGGTTAGGGTTAGGGTTAGGGTTAGGGTTAGGGTTAGGGTTAGGGTTAGGGTTAGGGTTAGGGTTAGGGTTAGGGTTAGGGTTAGGGTTAGGGTTAGGGTTAGGGTTAGGGTTAGGGTTAGGGTTAGGGTTAGGGTTAGGGTTAGGGTTAGGGTTAGGGTTAGGGTTAGGGTTAGGGTTAGGGTTAGGGTTAGGGTTAGGGTTAGGGTTAGGGTTAGGGTTAGGGTTAGGGTTAGGGTTAGGGTTAGGGTTAGGGTTAGGGTTAGGGTTAGGGTTAGGGTTAGGGTTAGGGTTAGGGTTAGGGTTAGGGTTAGGGTTAGGGTTAGGGTTAGGGTTAGGGTTAGGGTTGGGTTAGGGTTAGGGTTAGGGTTAGGGTTAGGGTTAGGGTTAGGGTTAGGGTTAGGGTTAGGGTTAGGGTTAGGGTTAGGGTTAGGGTTAGGGTTAGGGTTAGGGTTAGGGTTAGGGTTAGGGTTAGGGTTAGGGTTAGGGTTAGGGTTAGGGTTAGGGTTAGGGTTAGGGTTAGGGTTAGGGTTAGGGTTAGGGTTAGGGTTAGGGTTAGGGTTAGGGTTAGGGTTAGGGTTAGGGTTAGGGTTAGGGTTAGGGTTAGGGTTAGGGTTAGGGTTAGGGTTAGGGTTAGGGTTAGGGTTAGGGTTAGGGTTAGGGTTAGGGTTAGGGTTAGGGTTAGGGTTAGGGTTAGGGTTAGGGTTAGGGTTAGGGTTAGGGTTAGGGTTAGGGTTAGGGTTAGGGTTAGGGTTAGGGTTAGGGTTAGGGTTAGGGTTAGGGTTAGGGTTAGGGTTAGGGTTAGGGTTAGGGTTAGGGTTAGGGTTAGGGTTAGGGTTAGGGTTAGGGTTAGGGTTAGGGTTAGGGTTAGGGTTAGGGTTAGGGTTAGGGTTAGGGTTAGGGTTAGGGTTAGGGTTAGGGTTAGGGTTAGGGTTAGGGTTAGGGTTAGGGTTAGGGTTAGGGTTAGGGTTAGGGTTAGGGTTAGGGTTAGGGTTAGGGTTAGGGTTAGGGTTAGGGTTAGGGTTAGGGTTAGGGTTAGGGTTAGGGTTAGGGTTAGGGTTAGGGTTAGGGTTAGGGTTAGGGTTAGGGTTAGGGTTAGGGTTAGGGTTAGGGTTAGGGTTAGGGTTAGGGTTAGGGTTAGGGTTAGGGTTAGGGTTAGGGTTAGGGTTAGGGTTAGGGTTAGGGTTAGGGTTAGGGTTAGGGTTAGGGTTAGGGTTAGGGTTAGGGTTAGGGTTAGGGTTAGGGTTAGGGTTAGGGTTAGGGTTAGGGTTAGGGTTAGGG